>NC_046657.1:128096223-128110966 GCF_010883055.1 Belonocnema kinseyi | reverse complement strand
CGTGGGGGACGGGAAGGAACCCCTGTGACTGGTCATAGAAATAATGTAAAGTCACACCTCTGTCCCTTTTCCAACGCCCTGTTATGGTAGGAAGGCACCTCTTTGAGTTGTCATAGAAATAATGTAAGGTCACTCCCATGCCCCTTTTCTAACGCCCCGTGGGGGCTGGAAGGGACCCTATGACTAGTCATAGAAATAATGTCAGGTCACATCCCTGCCCATTTTCCAACGCCCCGCGGGGGTGGCAGGGCACCCCTGTGACTAGTCATAGAAATAATGTAAGGTCACACACATTCCCCTTTTCCAACGCCCCGTGGGGCGGAAAGGATCCCCTGTGACTGGTCATAGAAATAATGTAAGGTCACACACATGCCACTTTTCCAACGCCCGTGGGGGGCGGGAAGGCACCCCTGTGACTAGTCACAAAAATAATTCAAGATCACACCCCTACTCCGTTTCCAACGCCTCATGGGGTTATAGACATCTGTGACTTTCATTTTTCCGAGTTTCTCGGAAACAATTATTCCTATTAAAAAATGCTTGCAATAAAAAATCATTTTGTCTCATTTGAATTTATCTAATTATGAAAATTGTACTTTTATTTTATTGGATTAGAAGCATTCATTAAATGAAATATTCCTTTCTTTACACACGTCTAATGTAATCATGTTTATAAATGTATAAAAATATCCCGATAATTTTTTGTCTCTTCAAATTTCTGTTCAAGTACACTATATCATAATTGGTTGAAATTTTTTTGCTGATAATTTTTTAACTGAGAATTCAGTTTGATCATGTTTGGGTCAATATTTACCATCTGCAGTTGAAAATTCAAATATTTGGTTAAAAATTTCGATATTTTGTGGAAACTTTGTATTTTGTGTTAAAATATAAATTTGCTTGCTGACTAATTTATTTTTTTGATTGAAACTTTAACTCTTTCGTTAAAAATTCACATATGTTAAAAGAACTCTTTTTTTGGTAAAAAATTTATGTTTTAGTTTAGAAATGTAACTATTTGGCTCAAATTAATTAGTTTGGTGAATGATTCATCACATTAGCTATAAATTTTTTTCGCTAGAAAATTGATATTTTTTTGTTGAAAATTCAATTATTTTGTTTGCAATTTAATTATTATAGTAGAAAGTGCATATTTTGAGTTGGAAATTCAACTTTTTTGTTGAAAATTAGTCTTCTTTTTATTGAAAACTCAACACTTCGGATATTTTTTTATCGACTGAAAAATCTTTCTGGGTTAATGAATCAACTCCTTCGTCGAACATTCTAATTTTTGTTTTGAAAATTAGTCTATTTTGGTCGAGGCTTTAACTAGTTTGTTAAACATTCTTATTTTTGGTTTTGAATTGCATACTTAAATATTTTTAGGTGGACATATTTACTTCTACATTTTTCATTAAAAATTAATTTTTAAACTAAGATTCATCACATTGGTTTAAAATTTACGTATTTTGGTAAAAACTTTTTTTTCCCTGTTTAAACATTATTTATTTTAACTGAAAATATGATTTTTCATTTTTGTTTCTAAGTTCCTCAATAAATGGTTTCAATTATCTATTTTAAGCAAATTCAAATTTTCTTAAAATTATTAATTTTAAAAAAATTAACTCTTTGGTTAAAAATTATGATTAATATATTATCATTATAATTATAAAGATTATAAAAATAAGCCATTTCTTTGTAATTTAATTTTGTTTGTTAAAATTTATTTTATTTTACAAATCATTCTACTTGTAAGATTCACCTATTCCGTTGAGAATTAAATTACTTTATACGAAGGAAGCGTTTCTTGAGGTAAATAAAATATTATGTTTGCATAATTATGTACTTTTTCAGTTAAAGAAAATGTTTTATCTAAATAGAAAATTTTCAAATATTCATAACAAATAAAAATGTATTTCAAGAAATAATTAATTTCTTAAATTAACCGTTTATTTACCTACCGTTATTAGTATTGTTTATTCTTACTAAACGTTCTTGCTTAAGTTTATTAAAGATGAATATTACTTTATTAGTATTAAGCAATAAGTTTCTTTCAATTATTAAAAAAATAATTTTAATTAATCACTATTAATTTATGAATCTGAAACCTAAATAATTGAAATCCTTTATATTATTTTATTTCTCTTGAAATATGCAAATCTTCTACTCAACATAAACTTAAAAAAAAATATTCTGGAAGAAATTAAGAAACATTTCATAAAGATTTAAAAACTTTTCAAAGCTTGAAAATATTTCTAATTACTTAAAAACTTCTTAAATTCCTGAATTTATTTTAATCTGATTCAAATTGCTCTTAAATTGTAGAAAAATATTTAAAAATTTGGAGAATTGCCTTAAAATATTCAAGATATTTTCAAATTTAAATATCTTATTTATTATCCCAAATTTTCAACTCGATGTGGCGTTTCGTGTGATAATAAGTTGAGAAATAAAAATGTGGCGGTAGGAAATAATCTGGTCTCGTGACCCACTCGTCATATGGCCTTAAGTCCATAATTGAGTTTTGCAAATTTTTTCGCGCTAATTTAAATCAGTTTTTAGTAATTTTTCTAATCCTTCTCCCTGAATTGAAAATTTTAATTTTATGCGTCTGTCAAAATAAAAGTAAATTTTGAATAAATTCGATGCTGAAAATTAGCAGTTATTATTTCTTTCTCTATTTACTTTTCAAATAACCTTTTTTCTACTTGTCATGTACCCACAGAAATTTGGTTGCAAATTTATTGTCAAGTAATTTCCGGCATTACGAAAAAAAATCAAACTAATCTCCAATGATTGTGAATATTGCATTTATTTTTAAACAACCTTTCAAATAAATGTGAACATCCTGTAATGATTTGTTCCCCACATTTATTTTAAATTACTGTCCGACCCCATTATAATCCTATTAAAAACAGTAATGTCACTTTAAATTATTTCTCAATGGGAAACTGTGCTTTTATATATTTTTCTATTTTTAATTGACATTTTCGAAATACAAACTAAAATATTATAACTATCTCATGTGAGATTCATCTCTTAAAAAATATATGAATATGAAGAGAATGCTCAGATTCTCCAATACTAAAAAAAAAAAAAATATCTTTAAAAGGTTTCAAGATTACCAAAAATTCTTAATATTCCCACGGAAATTTAAAAAGATTTTCTTTGAAAATAATTTAACGAGAAAATTGAGAAAGTTTCAAATGGATAAAAAAATTATTAAAAACTTGAAACAATTTCAAAAAATGTCAAACAAATTTAAAATGATTTTTTGATAATTTCAAGAGAATACTTAAGATTTTCAAAACTTTAAAAGAAAATTGAGATTTTTTAAGAATTAGAACTTGCAATTTTGAGGAGAATGGACAAATATTCTGAATATTTTTAGGAAAATTTGTAATTTTTTTTATGTTGATCAAAAAAATGGTTTTCTACTAAAAAGTTTAATTTTTGAGGCGAAAATATAATTTTTCAACAGAAAGGTTACTTTTCTACCATATAGTTGAATTTTTATTCTTTCTCAGTCAAAATTCGACATTTTTGTTTTTAAATCTGTCTCTTTTGATCAAAAAGAATCTAATTTGTTTGGTTAAAAATTTAAATATTTTCTTGAATATTCGTATTTTTGTTTAAAAAATTGATCTCTTTTAAAATAAACTTCATCTGCTTTGGATAAAGTTGTCAATTTTTAATTTAAAATGAATTTTCTTTGGTCAAGGATTTAATTGTTATGAGCAAAATTCGCCTTTTTGAGTACATTCTTCCACTTTTCGGTCGAAAGTTAAATTACTTATCTAAAAATTAATTCTTTGTTTGAAGATTCATCAGTTTAGTAAAAATTTAATCCTTTCAGCTAAAAATGTACTTATTTCATCAGAAATTCAAATTTTATTCAGAATTTAATTATTTTGGAAATACAACTATTTTTGTTAGAAAATCATCGCTGTTGGCTTGAAAATTCAACTATTTGAAAAAAAGGTCACTTTTTTTCAAAAATTACATTTTCGGCTTCAGGATGTTTAGTAGAAAATTATTTTTTCCTACATTTTTTTCAATTATAACAAGTTTTTTTAGATTGTAGTCTCTATTTCGTATTTATCGAAAAATCTTCAAAACTTGCCATTTGTTTGTTCGCCTAAAAATTTCAAAATTTTTAAATAACTTCAAACTTCTTTGTTTGAATTCTTCAAATATCTAAATTTTCTTAAAAATTTTTGCAAATCATAGGAATTCTCTTAAAATTATTGAAAAAAAATGTAAACACATTTCAAATTTGTTTGGAATTTTTTGAAATCCTTTCAAGTTTTAAATATTTTTTTCTCTATTTCAAACTTATTAATCTCTTTTGAACTTACTGGAATACATATTATCAAATTTTGTATTCTTGAAAATTAAAAACATTTTGTTTTCAAAACTTCTACATTTTTTTCCAAACTTTACAAAATCAATTGAAATATTTGAAATCTTTTAAAATTTTTTTTTAAGATTAATTTTTCAAAAAGAAAAATCTTTTGAAATTTACCCACGAAACTTAAGAAAATTGTTGAAGTTCATTAAACGTTTCAAAAAAAATTTTTTTTTAATATTGATAGATCTCCGGGGACGACTGTCATTTCCCGAAAAATAAAATTACCGAATAATAAAATTTGCGAATAATAAAATTGCAGAAAAGTAAAAATATCAAATTGGAAAATTCCCGAATATTATCGTTTACGAATAATAAGATCTCCAAAAAATAAAAATACAGAAATGGAAACTTCCCAAATAATAAAATATCTGTCGGAATATTGCCAGATTATGAAATATCCGAATTGGAAAATTGCCTGAATTGTAAAATTCAAGAAATTAAACAATTACAATTTTTTCATAAATATATTTTATTTATTGCAATATATAAACTCAGGAACTCAATAGCTGCAAGCTAATTTTTGTTTTTTAACTTAAAATTTAGATTTTTTAACAATTTCTAAATTTGACCAAATTAGCCCCTCGAACCAAAGAAATCGCTCTATATTTTCATCGGATCCTATAACTTTTTTCAACCAAAGTATAGGTAAAATTAAAATTCGATTTCTTTGAATAAAAAATGCATCACCCAGAAATATTTTAGTTAAAATTATTGTTATTTTATATTCAAAAAATTTTCGAAATCAAACAAATTTAAAAAAATTAAATAAAAAATCATTACTGTATTTGTAATCAATCGAATATATTTATGAAAAAATTGTAGTTGTTTAATTTCTTGAATTTTATAATTCGGGTCTTTTCCAATTCGGTGATATTATTAAATGCCGGGAATTATATTATTCGGGAATTTTTCAATTCTGTAATATTATAAACTGTCGTGAATTTTATTATTTGGGAATTTTATAATTCGGCAATTTTTTTGTTCGAGAATTTTATTATTCGAGGATTTCCCAAATCGGTATTTTTATTTTTTGGAAATTTTATTATTCGTAAATTCTAATATTCGGGAATTTTCCGCTTCGGGATTTGTACTTTTATTTATTTCTCGAGATTTTTCAGTCGTTACAATAATTTACAATAAATATGGAAAACAAGTCATTACAGGAAGTATTCACATTTATTTTTAAGATTGTTTAAAAATCAATTGAAGATTTAAATAAATAAGTCGACTGTAAGGTGAATATGCTCAAGTGTCTAAATAATTCTTATATTTGCATTTCAAACCAGGAACTTTTGAACAACTTTTTGTTGGTGGAGGTGACAAAATATGATCCAAAATAGCATTGTGTTTATATTGATTTTCTGAATCAGAAAATGTTACACCATCATTTTTAATTAAATTAAATAAATTTTTTCTATTTTCGATAGTAGAGTTTTACCACGAAATAGTAAAATTCCACTAGTATATATTTAGATAGTACATTTAAAATTCATCTACCTGTATTTGATTAGGAAATAATCATTTTAATTTCAAAAAATCAGAATGTACGTATTAGAAACAATTTGTATTCAAAATGTCGCAAAACATCACAATTAGCGCGAAAAACTCGATTTTCGACGTATGAATTTTTTTTGTTACCCCTATAAAACAGACTTATGGGAATGAAATTTAAAAGATAATTATCAATTATATTCTGTAGCTAATTCTGGAGAAAAAATCAAAAGCTGCAATTTTCTCTAAAAAAGATAAAATTTCTTCTAAAGCAGATGAATTTAAAAAAAAATAATAAAAATAATTATTCAAAAGAATAATTCAATTTTAAGCAAAAAATTAGACTTTTTCATCAAATGAGATACGCTCCGAAGATAAAATGTCGAATTTTGAATAAAGAAAGAAGAAAAGTTCCACTAAATTGTTGAATTTTTAAGTCAAAAAGAATAATTTTGTTCCAAATAGTTGAATTCTCAAGCAAAAAAAAAAAAGAATTTTTAACAAAAACAGTTGTATATTCAAAATAATTGAATTGTGAAAAAACTTTCAACTTCAAAAATTAACTCTTAATAAAAAAATTAATAGTTAATATTTCAACTAAAATATATTTCAATTTTTAATGAAAAAAAGTTGAATTCAATCAAACAAGATGAATTTCCAACAAAATATGTACATTTTTAACCTAAAGGGTAAACTTTTAACTTAAACCATTACATTTTGAACCAAAAAAATTAATTTTTAACTAAATATTTCAACTTTTGACCAAGATTCGGAATTTTCTATATGAAAAGAGGAATTTTTAACAAAATAGTTAAACCCTCAACCAACTAAGAAGTATTTTTATTTAAAAGATTGCAACTCTATTCAAAGAGGATGAAGTTTCTTTCAAAAATTAAAAAAAAATTTAATACGAAAAGTCGAATATTGAAAAAAAGTATTGAATTTTCACCCCAAAACATTAGATTCTTTTCAACTACGAGAGATAAATTTGAAAACACGAATTTCGAATTTTGACCAAGAAAGAAAATAAATTTAACTAAATTGTTGAATTGAATAAAAATGCGAATTCTTAAAACAAAAAAAAAACAATTTTCTACCTAAAACTGGTCCAGAAATCTCTCCTAATAAAAGGTACAAAAAACTACAAAGTAACTCTGAATAATAATAATGATAATAACTATGTATTTTGAAAATAAATAATAATACAAAAATGAAAGATGATTTAAAAATTTTTCAATCATATCAAATAAGTTTAAAAAACGTAGAAGTTTCGGAAAGAGTCAGAAATAATTTTAAACTTAGAGTGATTTTAAACAATGTACAGTAATGTGTAAATATCTGTATCTAAAGAGAATGTCTGGGAAAATCTGAAAAGGTTTTTCATTTTCGAAAATTAATTTGAAGCGAAAATTGAGAAATATTTTAAAACAGTTCAAGTGATTTTATAAAATTACTAGAGAAAATGCAGAAGTTTTGAACAGCCAAAGTTTTTGAATGACAAAGAATACAAAATTTAATAATATATGTATATTCCAGTAAGTTTAAAAGATATTTATAAGTTACAAATCAATTTACAAAATAATAACTCAAAACTTAAAAGGATTGAAAAAAATTCAAAAAGATTTAAATTTATTTAAATTTATTTTCATTTATTTTAGGAGAATGCTTAAGATTTAAAAACTGATTAATCAAAATTAAGAGTTTTAAAGAATTCGAATAAAGAAGAAATTTTTTAGGATCATAACAAAATATTCTTAAGATTTTTATGAAAATTTTTTATTTTCTTTTTAATGAAAAATCAAACTACGGATTTTCATCAATTTTTTTAATTTTGCAGAATAAATAAAAATGCGGGAAAAACTCGATGGAGCTTTTATAAAATATTTAGAATTTGAAAGATTTTAAACAAAAAATTAGAAGTATTTGGAGAATTATAAAAGGCTTCAAGAGAATAAACCAACTTTTCTAAGACCTGATAAAATTTAAAATCATTTTTTATTTTTAAAAATAAATTTTAAAAGACTCTTTAATAATTTTAAGCATCTTAAAACATTTATAAAATTGTGGAAAATAAAATCAAAAAGATTTGAGAGAAATTCTTTTAATTTTGCAGGATTTAAAAAAACTCAAATCACTTTAGAAGATATTACTAGGAACTTTTAAAAAAACTTGAAACCTAATCTATAATTTGAAGCTTCTGAAAGATTTTGAAACGTTTCAAGGTAGTAAAAGAATTTTCTTAAGATTCGTGAAAAATATTTAAATGATATTTATTTAACAAAATTAATTTTAACATTTCGAAACAAAATTTCAAAGCTTTTTGGAATTTTTGAAATGCTTCAAGAAAATAACAAGCATTTCTTAGGATTCGTATAAACATTTAAAATATTTTTTATATTTTTACTTAAAACACGTTTAAACCTCTTAAAATTTATTCAAAATATAATATTGAAAAAAAAATTTTTTTTGCCATCTTTATTTTTTTAAACCGAAGATATGCAAAGGAAAGAAACTAGTATTTTTTGAGACTAGGAAAAGGAACCCTAAGTTTCAAAAAGTCTGATGAAATTGTTTGATAAATTCATTAAAATAGATTCCATTTCAATCTTAAATTTGAAAGAGTTCTAATCTTTTTAATTCTTTTATTTTGCAGTCAAATATTCAATATTTGATTTAAAAATTCCTGCAGGTATGAAAGTTTGAAATTAATATGTATTTGAAAAATATTTGGTAACCGGGAAATGATTGTTTTGTTCTTAGAGGCCGCGCTGAAATTTTGATATGTGTGGATTTGAAGTCTGACAAAAAAATTATCACGCAAAGCACACAAGAAATGATTGCTAGTGTGAAATGTAAAAATAACAAATTTAATTTTAAATTATTTCAGAATACATTAAATTGAAGCCTCTCATACTGTTTTTATTTATTCATTTTTATTTCTCTTCATTTTTATTTCTCTTCACTTTTTTAGTTTTGTCTAAAATTTTCTTTTTTCAGGATTTTTTCAAATGAGGATTTTTTTTCAATTTAAGAAATATTTTATGGTGCTTGCCTTTTGCTTAATGGTTTCCTTGTTGTATTTTTAGAAATTATATATATAAACTAGGTCATATAATTAACTATTTAAGCATATGTACGCACATCTCGAAAATGGTTCCGGCAAAAAGATTTTTGTTTAAACAACGATTTATCCACTAAAGCTTTAGTTTTAGCAGAAACCTTCAATGAATATTCAAATATTTATTCTGAAAGGAAAAAAATGTAACATTTGCTTATTTCAGGTCTCAAAATGAAACAAATTTGAAAAATAAACAATTTTCAACTACTAAAGTTAAGAAATAAATTGAGAAATTGTGGATAGAAGAAAGAAATCTTAATGAAAATTTCCAATGTTATAATTGAATACTACAAAATTTTCATTTTGATAATCATTTATGATCAAAAAGTAAGATATTTAAATTTTCAATAAAAAAATAATTTTTTGCAACACCTTTGGATTTTAACATAATTATTGAATTCTTAAGCAAAATGACAAATTTTCTAATGAGCAGTTGCAATTTTAATAGAAAAACATCAAATTTTAACAACGTGATGCAGTTGCCTTTTTAATCAAAAAAATGATTTTCTATCAAAAAGACCAATTTCCGACCAAATACACAAATTTGAATTAAATTTTTTGAATTTTCAAATAAAAATATAATTTCTTAAACAAAAATGTAGTGGTTGCTTTCTTGGTAGAAATGAATTAATTTTAGTAAAAAAAATGTGGTAAAACAGAAATATTTTCAAATTAATTAAAAACTTAGAAATTTTAGATAGAATATCTAAAAAAAATAAATGCTTTAATTTTCACAAATCATTAATAAACAAAAAAAATTGTTTAGAAAATAAAACAGATATATTTAAACGAAATTTTCAAGCAAATAAAAAACGAAATATCTAAAGGAAATAAAAATTTTCAACATGAATATATGAATTTTTAATCAAAAAAATAATTTACAACCAATTCATTAAATTTTCAATTAATCAATTAACGTTTTAGTTTAAAATTACTTTACAACAAAAAAAAGGATTTTTTGACTAAAATTTTAAATATCTAAGTACAAAAATGAATTTTTAAAGAAGCAGTTTACCTCGCAACCAATGATTTTAATTTTCATCTTAAAATATGAATTATCAACAAAAAATGTAACAGTTTATGTTCCAACAAAAAAGTTTTTTGTTAAGAAGTGAAAAACAGTTGGTTATAACCAACAAAGATTGAGAAAAAAACGATTTGTAGAACAGAATTATTTTCCAATTCGTTAAAAATGGAGAAATTAAAAATAGGAGAGATAAAGAAAATGAAATGAAAGTTTCAATTTTAATAATTATTTAATACAACATTTTTAAGATGCATAAATCTGATTTTCTGACAAAATGTGTAACTTTTAACAAAAAATTTGGTTTTTAACTAAAGGGTTGAATTTTGAAGAAAATACTGAAAGTTTCAGTGAAAAAATTACTTTTTAACCAAATAAAAAAGAATGTTTGACTAAAATAATAAATTTTCAACTAAAAAAAAAGTACTTCAAAAAAAGTAGTTCAACTTTAACTAAGGATTTGAATTTTCAAAATGAAAATATTTAGTTTCAACCAAAAATTTCATAGTTTATATTTCAACAAAAAAACGTTGTTAAGGAATAAAAAAGAGTTTGGTATGACCAACTTTATTGTCTTCTAAGAAAAGACGAATTTTCAAAAAAAGACGTGAATTTTCCACAAAATAGTTGAATTTACAACTAAAAAGATAAATTTTCAACCGAAAATGTTAGTTATATTTTTAAGTGCAAAGCATTCAGTTATAATAATAAAAAACGATTTGTAAAGTAGAAGTATTTTTAAATTGTTTCAAAATTAGGAATTTTAGATAGAAGAACTAGAACAATCAAATGAAAGTTTCAATGTTAATGATTTACCAATACAAAAGTGGAGTCAAATGATCAATTTTTAAATAAAGGTGGAATTTTTAAATTTGATTTCCAAGAAAAATGAAAAACTAATTTTCCATAAAATAGTTTAATTCTCAACTAGAATATATGAATTTTGAATCAAGAATGTAACTTATAACCAAGCCGTTACATTTTTAACATAATCTGTTCCAACAAAAAAAATATTTCAATAAAAAATAAAAAACAGTATGGTTTAACCAACAAGGATGCATTTTCGACGAAATACGTAATTTTCTACCAAAAATATTTATTGTCTGACAAAAAAGACGGATTTGTTACCAAATATATAGTTTTTGGCAACAAGTTGAATTTTCTGCTAAAGATATAAATCGGTAACCAAAAATGTAATAGTCAAATTTTTAGTTAAACAGATTAAATTTTAAAATAATAAAAAACCAACGGAATTAGAATTTTCGACATAAAATTTAGCTTGCAATCAATCAGTTGAATTTTGAACAAAGCAGTTCAAGCTTCCCTTCAAAAATCTCCTTGTAACAAAAAATAGTTTTTGACTAAAATTATGGGTCCTTAGCCAAAAAAATGAACTTTAAAGAAAGTAGTTCAACTTTCAACCTAGGTTCAGTATCTTCAAACTAAAAATATGATTTTTTAACAAAAAATGTAACAGTTTATATTAAGGCAACAATGACATTTTTATAAAAAATATTTCGTTCTGACCAAGAAAGACCAATTTCCAGCACAATAATTAATTATTAAACAAAAAATGGATTTAAAAAAAAATACGAATTTGCAACAAAATATATAAATTTATAACCAAATACTCAAATTTACAACAGAGAAGATAAAAATTTAAGGAAAAAATGGAATAGCTAAATTTTTTAGATGAGAAATTAAATTATAACAAGAAGATTAACAAAAAAATTTGTCAAGTAGAATTATTTTTCAATTGTTAGATAACTGAGAAATTTTAGATAGAAGAGGTGAACAAAACTAAATTAAAATGTCTAATTTTAATGAATAATTAATACCAAATTTTAATTTCAGCAATTAATTTTTATCAAACAAAAATGGTATAATTAAATGTTCATTTAAAAAATGTAATTTTCAATCGAAAAATGAATTTTCCACAGATCCTTTGAATTTCCTACCAAATTGTTAAGTTCTATAGTAAAAAAAAATTATTTAAAGAACAGTTAAATTTTCAACTAAAAATGCAATATTTAATACTTGGTCCAAAAATATTTAAATCGTGACAAAAAATACAAGTTTTCAAAGCAATATTGAAATCCTAAACCAAAGAAGACTAATTTTTAACCAAAGAGTTGAATTTTTGTCCGAAAAGTTACTTTTCTACCGAAAAATACGAAATTGTAACCAAATGTATATTATTTATTTTTATATATATTCTTCTGCTCACTACAAACTTAAAAAAATAGTTTAGAAGAAAACGTTAGTTTGGAAGAAATTAAACAATATTTTGTAAACATTCGAAAACTTTTCAAAAGTATAAAAATATTTTAAATTTCTTGAAAACTTCTTAAAGTCTTAAATATCTATTAATCTGGCTTAAATTATTTGATAAAATGTAAAATGTTTAAAAAAATTTTAAATACCCTTTGTAATATTTAGAAATTTTTTAAATTTTATTTAAAAATTAATTTAACACAGGAATATTTAAAATTTCCACATGAATCGCAGGAAATGTTTGTTATATTATTGAAAACTTTCAAAATTGGCAAAAAGCTTGGGAATTTTGTTTTGAAATCTTAAAATTAATTTTTGTTAATAAATATCATTTTAAGTTTGTCTAGAAATATTTTTCATTCTTTAAAAACTTCCTAATAATGTCTTCTAAACTGATTAAAATTTTTAATACATTTCTTTTTAAATCCTGCAAGATTAAAAAATTTCCCTGAAATCTTTTGAATTTTGCTTTAGACAATTTTGGAAATGTTTTGGAATGCTTAAAAAAAATTTACAAAGTCTTCTAAAATTAAGTTTTAAAAGTAAAAAATAATTTTAAATTTCAACCTTAAAAAAGTAGGCTTTTTTAAACGTTTTAAAATTCTAAAAATACTTTTTTATTTGATTTAAAAAATGGTGGAAATCTTTTAAAATGCCTAAATTAGCCTAAATTATATCTTGCTATACATTTTTTATGTATCTCTAAGGTTAAAATTATTTTTGACTCTTTCGAAAACTTCTAAATATTTTTTGAAACTTACTTAAATTCTTCCTCATTTTTATTTTATTTCTGCAAAATAAAAAGAAATTATATTCTCTGTACTGTAATATTCGGAAAAGTCATTTAATACTTGCTTCACAGTCTTCCAAACAATTTGTCGCCAATTTATGAAATTATTTTAAATAGTTTAAAAAACTTAAAATTAATTTATCATCAAAAACTTAAAATTTTTTTCTAAAAATCTCATAAAAATTGGGTTATTCAGGAAAATTAAAATTTTTTCTTCAAATTCTTCAAAAATCTAAATTTTGTTGAAAATTTTTGGAAATCTTAAGTTTTCTCTTGAAAAACTGCTGAATTTTCTTCTAAAATTTTACGAAATCATTTAAAATTTGAATTTTAGTTTGTATTTAAAAAATGTCAAGTATAAATATGAAAATATATAAAAGCACAGTTTCCTATGAGAATTAAATTTAAGTGACTTAAGTGTTTTTAATAGGCTTATGATTATACGGGAAAAAATCATTACAGGAAGTGTTCATCATGACGAGCAAGAAAAGATTATTTGAAAAGTGATTAAAGTGAGGTAAAATTGATTAGTTGTTTAAAACAAGATTTTCTACAAAAAAGTTGATTCCGTAACCATAAACAGAAATTTTCAACCACATAGTGGAGTTTCCAAATAAAAAGAAACTTTTTTTACCAAAAATGGATTTCTTTTGTAGTTCGAAAATTAAATTATAGAAAAAACAAAAAAATACGAACATTTGTGCTTTTTAAATTGGTTCATTTAAAAAGTGTGGACAGAAGAGCTAAAAAAATCAAATAAAAAGTTTCAAGGCCAATAATTAGTTCCTACAAAATTTTAATGTCGATTATCAATTTTATTCAAAAATGGGATTATTAAATTTTTATTTAAAAAAATAATTTTGACCAATCTACTAAAGACATATTTTTTTAAGAACAGTTGAATCTTGAAAAAAATGCAACGGTTAATCGAAAATTAAATTTTTTCTTTAAAACATCAAATTTTAATAAATGACTGAAAAAAAACAAGAAGTAATGCAATATTTTCAAACTGTCTCAAAATTGAGAAATTTAAGATAGAAGAGCTAGCAGAATCAAATAAAAGTTTCAATGGAAACGACGAATTATTACAAACTTTTAATTTCTATGATCATTTTTTAGAGAAAAATAAAATAATTAAATTTAAATTAGAATTTTTTAAACTAAAAAAAAAATTTAATAAAAGAACGGGTATTTTGTTAGAACATTGAATTTTCAAGCAATGTAAAATAACCTTGTTTTCAAAAAAGGAAAATAGATCTTATACAAAAAAATAATTGTAACAAAATACGTAAATTTTTGTATTGAAAAGAAAAGTAAAATATTTTCTGGATGAAAATTCATCTTCTTTTTGAAAATTTGTTTTTTCTTTAATTAAAATTTGATATGTTTTAAGAGAAATTTTATCTTCCTTGAATGGTGTTTTTTATTTTAACACATTAAAAAAAATTTTAACTCATCTTTTTTGAGATAAATTTAATATTTTCGAAATAAAATGAAACTACGAGGGTAGTTCAATAAGTCCTTAGAATGACTAACACATGACGCGCGAATCGCTCCAAATCATCTGTTTTCAGTCAGCACCACTCCCGACTAGATATATGGTGCAGTCACAGTCCACATCTTCTGAGTTTACGT
>NC_046657.1:128086809-128096123 GCF_010883055.1 Belonocnema kinseyi | reverse complement strand
GAACTTCCGAAAACGCACTTTTCTGAAGGATTAAAAAAACTTGAAAAGCGATTGACCAAGTGTATAGAGCTCCAAGGAGATTATGTTGAATAA
The DNA here is from genome assembly GCF_010883055.1 of Belonocnema kinseyi. Classification (NCBI taxonomy): domain Eukaryota; kingdom Metazoa; phylum Arthropoda; class Insecta; order Hymenoptera; family Cynipidae; genus Belonocnema; species Belonocnema kinseyi. The sequence continues at coordinate 128,096,030 of NC_046657.1, read as the reverse complement.
TAAAAAAAATTTACCCAAAAAAAATTGTTTTTATACTTCATTCTAAGGACTTATTGAACTACCCTCGTATATGGTAGAGACATAAAGAATGTTGTGAAAAACTCGGCGTTGGGTTAAAAAATAGTCTGTTTGCATTCAAAAACTATTTTTTTTCGTAGAAACTTATATCCTGTTTAAAAATTCATTTCTTGATCGTGAAAAGTAAACTAAAATCTCTTCTAACAGAAAATTCCACTATTTTTTCGAAATTTATCTTTTTGATTTAAAACTTTATTTGTTTCAGTAAAAATATAAGGTTTTTATGAGCATGTAAATATTCTAACGTTTAAAGAAGTCTTTTGTCTTGAAGTTTCAACTGTTTAGATTCTATGTTATTTTTTGAGTGAGAAATCTTTATTTGTTAAAAATTCGTCTCTTTAGTATTAAAATTCTTTTTCTTTTGCATAAATTTCATATTTTTTGCCTAAAATGTTAACTGCAACATTATTTTGTTTGAAATTTATCCTTTTAGGTTGAACATGCAACTATTTTATTCGAAATTTATTATTTTGTTGAAAAATCAAGCATTTATTTTAAAATTCCTTTTTAGTAGAAAAAACTTTTTTTATTTAAGTTAAATTAATCAATTTTAAAGCGTTAATATATATCTGAAATACTGTCTTATTTCGTTTCTAAAAGATTTTATGTCAAAAATTAAAAAATTACGTTGATGTATTTTGATGTAGAAAAAGATCTGAATCTTTTTTAGATGAAAATAAAACTATTAAAAACCAAATATTTTTAAATTAAAAACTTATCTTTTTAAAGAGAAATTTTATCGTTCTTGCATAACAATGCAACTATTTGGTAGAAAATTTAACAAGTTTATTGAAAAGCCATTATTCTTGGTTACAAGTTCTTCTTTTTTCATAAAAACTTAGCTTTTCCAAATTTTTCGAAGATTGATCTTTTAATTTTAAAAAACTTTTTTTTTTAGTATAATAAAAAAAAATTCTTTGGTTTGAAATTTCATTTCTTTAAAATAATTTGTTGCTGACATGATATTCTGTACTTAAACATTCTACTTGATTTTCAAAAAATTTGTCTTTTTTTTGAAGTTTCAATAATTTAAACTGTTATTTGTTTCTTGAGTGAAACATCTTTATTTGTTCAAAACTTTTATTTTTGGTTTAAGATTTTTCTTCTAAATTTCATATTTTGTATTGAAATATAAACTATGAAACTTTTCGTTGGGAATTTATTTTTTTATTTTGAAATTCAACTATTATGTTCAGAATTAAATTATTTTCTTGAAAAATTACGAACAGTAAGGGGGGGGGCGGGTAAATTTTTTTTTCACGGTTCGTTAAAGGCGGAGAGGGATGATTCTTAAGAAGGACCTATTAACCTATAATCCTCAAAATTTTAAAAATTTCATATTGTATTGGGTAAACTTACCACCATAATTGAGAAAAACTGTGGCCGGAAGGAGTACAGTCAGAATAAAGATCTTCATTTTTGATCGAGCGAATCCGTAAACTCTAAATGATAAATTTGGAAAATTTTCACCACTATATATATGTCTATGATAATAGATATTTCATTATTCAACCTTATAGTCTCATGCATGGAAAATCCTCAAAATTATTGAAATTTCCTGTATTTTCACAAAAAGCGGTAGAAAAAAACAAAAAAAAAATTCAGGTCAGAGCAATCTGATGAAATGAAAAGTATCATTAAATAGACCTTGGACTCTATTAACGACTGAAAAAGTCTATACGGAAATCCTCTTAGGAATAATAATTTCATTTTTGTAAAAAGATTGAATTTTTTGGTAGAAGAAACCTTGAAAATTTAACGAAAAAAAAACGTTTGAATACAAAATGCCAATTTCGTACTGATACTGATTTTTAAATTACAGTTAAAAATTTTTTTATAAATAAATAACTATGACGAAAAAAGTTGCCACTTCTTTTATTTAAAGTTTTTAGTGCTCATGAATAACAAGAAAATGGTGGAAATCGCTTAATTTTCATATAGTAACATTGCATAAACATGTTTCAATATTATGTAATTAAAAAAATTTAGAAACAAATTATTTATTGAAGGAATGTTTTTTACGATTTTCCGTATTTTTACGTTCTTTTTTAAATTTCTATTACAAGAATTCTGGATAAAAATAATATAATAATGAAAAAAATTATGCCTAAAATTATTATTATTAATATTGTAAACGAAAATAATAAAAAAGTGCATTACTCAGCTATTTTTCGACGGAAGAATTCGTTTTTTTTTCAATGTCATTTTCTTTAATTAGGAACTTTATGATAATTTTAGAAAAATGCATAATTTTTTGACTAATGATATTAATTTTGCAATCAAATTTAATAAACGAATACACTATTCGGGTATTTGTCGGTAGAAAAATTCGCTCTTCTTAATGCCAGTCCTTTTAGTTGGAGAATTAATGACAATTTTAATAACATGTTCAACTAGTTAAAACATTTTATGATTTTTTGGGTCAAATTTAATAAGCAAATACATAGACAAGGCTTTTGCCAAAACAAAAATTCGCTCTTTTTATGACAACTTTTTACATTAGGGAATTCATGATAATTTCAGAAAAATACATAATTTAATTATAAAATTTATGATTCTTAAAACAATTCTCATAAACAAATGCATTATTGAGGCATCTGTCTACGGAACAATTCTTTTTTTTCCGATTTCTGCCTTTTTGAGTAGTATTTTCTTGCTTAATTTATAAAAATTCATGATATCCGTCTATAGATGCCCCAATAATGCATTTGTTTAATAAAATTGTTTTAAAAAGTCGTAAAATTAATCAATAAATTATGCATTTGACCTTAAATTATCATCATGCCTATAATTAAAAAGTTTGTATAAAAAAGAATGAAGCTCTCTTTCAACAAATGCCTCATCGATGCATTTGTGTATTAAATTTGCTCAAAAAATCATAAAATACATTAACTAGTTAAGAATGTTGCTGAAATTGTCATGAAGTTCCTCACTGAAAGGACTGGCATTTAAAAAAAAGATTTTTTGTTGTTCTTAAATGCCCGAATATTGTATTAGTTTCTTCAATTTGTTTTTAAAAAAATCATAAGCTTAGTCAAAAAATTATAAAGTTTTCTCCAATTATTATAAAGTTCCTGTCGAAAAATGTCTCATTGATGCATTTGTTCAATAAATATGTTTTTGACATTAACAATAATAATCTCAGGGAGAATTTTTTAATCACTATATTGTTTTTATTCAAATTTCTTGTAATAGAACTTCAAAAAACGTGAAATCATGAAAAATCGTAAAGAACATTCATTCAACATAAAATTTGCTTATAACATTTTTTATTATATAATATTTGAACATCTTTAACTACTGTTACTCTATGAAATGATGCTTGATAAAACGATGCTTGATATACAGGGTGGACACGCTGGGGCTTACATAGCGAATCGAATGCTACCCGAATTGCACAATAGCAGGGGAGAAGCCATTATATAGGGGTATTTTCATATAACGCGCATTTAAAGTTGCATTCGGACCGGCCATTCGGTCAAGTCCATGCATCTTCAGATCAAATTTATCATAGTTTCCATGGTTGCGTTCGAAACTTCAAATGGATACAAGTGTCAAAACAATATAGGTTATGTTACATAGTAATTACAAATAAAAAAGTGTTTAATTAATAATGAAATGAGACATGTAAATTGAGAAGTAAACTTCCATTTTTTCTGTGAAAATAACATTATGGAATGTCTGCTGAGTGACAAATACTATAAAATAGTAATAATATTCTGCGCTTCCAGTGGGCGAAGAGTGAATTGTGTTTACCGCTTATTTACGGCACAAAAACAGCTATATTATGAATAGACATGATATGTTGGAAATAAAGTGAATGAAATGTTACATGCGTAAAATTGAAATTGACATTACCTACATTTACTTACAGCGATTAGAGCAAACAGGTGAATCTGAACATAACCTCGAAATAATGACAGATCTGCCCGGCATTATTTATTATACTTTCGATTGCTTATTCTTTACCAAAGAAATATTTTGTGGTTTTATATGTTTATCACTGACAGTGCCAGCAGTAATAATTTAAATAATAATTACTTATTAACAATTAACAATCATTACTTAATAGTAATTTTAATAAGTAAAAATTATTTCTTGAAAAAAAGATCCTACTCCATCTTCACTCCATTGAAGTGAAGATGGTGTAGGATCTTTTTTTCAAGAAATAATTTTAATTTAAAAATATTATTTTCCATCTAGTCTTATTACGACGTTAAGCATTTTCTGTCATTAAAGATTCTTAACTTGATCGATATTGTGTAGATTTTCAGCCTTCATGGTTTGGCGGGTTGATCTACTGTCGGTAAGGTACAATCTCTGATGATATAGCAGATAAATTTGAAAAATTTTTAATTAATTTAATAAGTGAATCATTATTTATGAATTTAAAATTTGATTACCATTGTTTTTACACAGATCGATCCTAGGAGAAATACACATAAGGAAATGCAGATGGAATTAGTGCATTTTGGCTTGATGTATTTCAATAAACATTGTTGAAAAATCTTCATCTTCGGACCTTATCTTAAGCCTGGGGATTGATCAGCCTAAAATTAGTAATCTGAGTCATTTTGATGGTATAGCCGTATCAAAAAGACATCTCGAAGCAATCTAACTTGCCCGGAGTTTAATTCATACAATTTTTAGGGATTTTTTTTTATTTCAGAAAAAGTTTCCTCTGGACGTCATCTCAAAATTTGGTTTGATCAACCAATAAAATAAATTTAACACTTGTTCGTGATAGGATTGTACCAGTAATAAATCTAAAAGAGAAATTTTAGGCCGATATTTACATTCCATTTTTTGTAATTATTCTATTTTCGAACTTGCTATATCTGGAGCTGATTTCCAAATTGACATTTGATCCGCACCTAAAATCAATTTTAAGTAATTTTAAGGGTATGCATCAAATTTTAAATTCACAAATAATGTTTAACTTATTAAAATGATTAATAATTATTAATCATTTTAATAAGTTAAACCCACTTGAAGCGTAGAATATTATTATTATTATTTTATTGTATTTGTCACTCAGCAGACATTCCATAATGTTATTGGCACAGAAAAAATTAACGTTTACTTCTCAGTTCACATGTCTCATTTCATCATTAGTTAAACACTTTTATTATTTGCAATTACTATGTAACATAACCTATATTGTTTTGACACTTGCATCTATTTGAAGTTTCGAACGCAACCATGGAAACTATGATAAATTTGATCCGAAGATGCACGGACTTGAACGAATAGCCGATCCGAATGCAACTTTAAAGGCGCGAAATATGAAAATACCCCTGTATCATGGCTTCTCCCCTGCTATTGTGCAATTCGGGTAGCATACGATTCGCTATGTATGTAAGCCCCAGCGTGTCCACCCTGCATAACGGCCAGCGGTAAACTCATCGCGGTCGGTAACGTAATGAGCACATGATAAACCATGATGCCTTACTACATGGACATCGGAAACAAGGGACTAGGCATACCATTCCGGGGGTGATACAATGAGGGGGGAGGTCCGCCACGTTTTGATGTCCCGCGACAAACATGGCAGCGCCCACATGTTTATATTTTCATGCACAGTTTGTCGGCAAAAATGCTCGTGCGCATAATCAAATGGCACATCGTAAGATGGCGACTCTCCCCATTCAAGGAATTCTCCCCCCTCCCGTGTATTTAACCCCGCTCGCCCAAGTTAGGATGGCATGCCTAGTCCCGTGTTTCCTATGTCCATGCCTTACTATGAATAGATAAACGATCGGTAACTGAAGGAAATTACTTACAGATACCACCGATGTAGGATAATCATACTAATACCTATTACACTGAAAGAACTTTTATAATAATACTTGATATTTCAATATTCATAATTGATATAGTCGATTACGATTTAGGGAAATCGTGTAAATATTAAAATTATTGTTAACGTAATTATGAAACTTTACAATTAGAATATGAAAATTTAATATCGTTAGAACAAGAATTGGTATATTCAATAGCAAAGATTGATATTTTATATATTAAAACGCAGAATAAGAAAGATTGATTGTACGTCATAGCCGAGCGCTCACGATGTGAATCTGAGAACTTCGCGTTTCCCCCTAAACTGGTCAAGATTCATGTATGGACACGTGTTTACACTGTTTTCTGTTTAAGACAAGAGTGGTATTAATCGGCTAAAGTATACATTTTTTGTGATATTCAACTTACAAATGATAAAAGTTATTAGTTAAAAATTTCAAGGATTTTACCACTGAGGTATTGAGCGTTAAATTAAAAAGCATTGCTAAAGATTCTAGAAGGTTTCAATATATTTCAAAGATTTAAAAATATTTAAAAGGATTTTTGAACTTTTATAAGGATTTATAAACGTTTTACAAAGATTTTATGGTTCTGAACGATTTAAATGATGCGTGTACATTAGGGTGGTCCAAAATCATATCTTTTGACATTTTTTTGGGATTAGAGGGCATGCCACCCCTCCCCCCATTTTGTGAGGTTTCCGGAAAAAAATTCACTCCAAGTTTGAGCCAAATCGGTTAATATTAAGACGACACAAATCGGTTAATATTAAGACGTGTTGCAAAGGCCCTGAAAATCCCATAAGATTAACATTGGAAAATTTTGGTTTGCAGAACAATGGGATTCAGGTTTCTGGACATAAACTTAGCTTGCGGGAGATATTAAGAATTTGCTAAGGTGTCTCTAATTAATCATTTCCATTAAATTACTTAAAATTTTGATGCCCCCCCCCTTGCGGAGCCCTAAAAATGCTCCAAAAAACTTAAATTGACATTTTTGCCCAAAATTTACACATAAATGCTCTGTTTTTCCCTTTTTTGTCATAAATTATTTTTGTTTGTCAAATGGAGTGTTTTTAAGGATTTTTCAACTAATTAATAATTGTCTAAACAATTTATTTTTGTTTAAATATTTTTTTTGGACTTACTTATTGAAAGGTAAACTTTTTATGTTTGATTGGACAATTGCACATTTTCAGGAATAATTATCTTCGTTTCAAGCATTTAGTATTTGTTCAAACAATTAATTATTATTTAATTGGTACTTTTTCTTAAAAATAGGTATAAAACTCTAGTTAAAAAAAATTAGCTTTGCTGCTTATTATTAAATATCTCCGTCATTTAGATACTATTACCTTGTTTCGTAATAAATTCCTATTCGTTTAAATAAATTTTGTCTGTTTAAACAGTTTTTTTCGAGAATAAATTTTTGAAATTTCTGTTTTCTTTGCAATTAATGTGGTAATTTTTCATTAAGCAGAGTAAAATTTTGTGTTTTAATTTCCAGTTACGTTAAAAAAATACAAATAATCCTAATTCCTTTGAGAATACTAACAGCTAATTTGCGGGATCAACATAAACAAAAAAAACTTACTTTGAGCATTCAGAGGACAAACGAGTTTGTCTACGAGGGTGATTTAAAGGAAAAATTATGAAAATAATTTCAGAATGACAAAATTGAATGTAATTTTTATAGAATAAAGTCTTACTAAAAAATTGACTTTTCTTGACTAATGTAAAACATTTTATGAACAAATATTAGTTACTTAAAGCATTTGCTTAACGTTTAAATATTTAACAATAAGCGATATACTTAATTGAATTGTGACCAAAATCAGATTTTTGAATCATAATTTCCAATAACATGTTACATTAATGTTTAATAAATTCATGAAACAATACAATAATGGTTCAGACAAAAAATTTTGCTATTTACAATGAAAAATTAACACAATAATTAAAGAAAAACAGAAATTTCAAACATTTAGTTTCCAAGAAAATTGTTTAAACAAAAAAAATTTCACAAACTGGTTGGGTGGGAATGTCCCCTATTCGAAAGTCGGTTGTTTGGACCACCCTAGTGTACATCCTCAGTGTCCACAAAATTTGGCGATGTCTTTACGACATCGTTACATCTTTACGATAACTTTACGACATCCTATGTCCATGTCGTTAAAGTGTCTTTACGATATCGTAAATAAGTCGTATGATCTGACGATGTCTTTACGATATCGTAAAGACACCGAAACCACATAGACATAGGATGTCGTAAAGTTGTCGTAAAGATATCGTAACGACGTCGTAAAGACGTCGCCAAATTTTGTGTCCACTGGGTCACTAGTTTAAAAATATTTCACCACAATTTTACAAGGCTTTTAAATATTTCATCAGATTTAAAGGATTTCAAACATTTTAAAAAGGGTACAGTACACCAGATTTCAAATGTTGTAAAACATTTAGAAGATTTTAAACATATGTCTCTAAGATTTCAAAGCATTCGACGATTTCAACGAATAAAAAATTCACAAAGATTTTAAAAGATTTCACAAAAATTTCCCAAAGATTTCAAACATTTCATAAATATTGCAAGGATTTCCAAGATTTGAAAATGGCTTTTACAGCAGACTTCAAAATTTTCACAAAGATTTCGAAAATTTCCAAAAATTGTGAAGCTTTCAAAAGAATTCAAATATTTCAGAGAACTTAAGCTATCAAATAAGGTTCTAACAAATTTGAGAAGATTTTCAAGGTTTCAATAATTTCAAACTAACACAAAAGGTTCAATAGACAAATTTTAAACGAAGCATTCACAAATGCGTCATAAAAATTTTATAAAGATTTCAGTTATTTAAAAAATTTTAGATTTTTCAAATATTTTTAAAAAATTGACAATGATTTCAAAGGAATTCACAGAAATTTCAAGATTTCACAAAGATTTCAAGTACTTCAAGAGATTTCAACGAATTTTCAAAGATTTCAAAAGGTTTAAAAGATGTCAAGGATTTCAAAGACGACTTGTGTTCGCAAAAAAAATTGAGGAATTATTTAATTATAGCTATTTTTTCTTATAAATGGTTGTCCTTGTAATTGTATAATAATATACTACACTTATCCAAAATTTTTATTAAGTTCAGAGCACCTACAATTTTAACCCAGCACTGTCACTCGTATTACCAAGCCGAATGTGAGGCGGGAACAAGGTGATTCAAAACAATGAAAAACCTATAGATATTTTTGAATTTAATTCAATCCCAGTTTTGACCTTATTAAAAGAGAATATTTTTCTATTTTTACTTCTAATTTTGAATGTTGCTAAGTCGAGTTATTAAGTACCATGCCGTT
>NC_046657.1:128083753-128086709 GCF_010883055.1 Belonocnema kinseyi | reverse complement strand
CAGCTGCGTTCTCCAGTCTCCAACGTGCTCAGTATATATATTTTCTATACGCTACTTCTTACAATGTCCTGACTATATATATTCAGGTCAGCTTAAAACTTGTTGACATAATATTTGCATAATATTGTGGCCGCCATATTGATGTCATCATCTTGATTTGTAATAAGGTGCACACGGTTTTTTGTTGTTTGGTGTCAAAGCTTTAAATTAAGCCCTTAAGCTTCTTATTTTATTGCGTTAAATTTTGGCCGGAGCCGCGAGTTGATAGATTTCTTGCAATTTTTCCGTTAATGAACGCCATATTGATTCCACCATCTGGACTTTTGATAAGTTGTACATTGATTTTTGTTATTTGGTGGTAAAGCTTCAGAATGAGCCATTAAGCATTTTATTTGGCTATGTTTAAAAGCGCTGTCTGTTTTCATAGCTCTCAAAGAACCTAGTTAAATAATAAAAGACAAAGATTAACAACCACCAGTGTGGTCAATATTTAACAGTTACGTTATTTTATTTTTATTTTTGAACAATGGTCATGTTATAGATTTTATATTTATTTTGATATTAGAGATTCTAAATCACGTTTTAATTTTGAATACAAATTAGTTATTCATAAATTTTCAATAGTACATATTGACAATTAATAAATAAATTACCGTGTAATTGGATTAATATTAAATAATATTGTATTATGCTGTAAATAAAAGTAGAATGCAACTTTACTTGTATTAATTCAATCATTCCGAACATTACTCGGAAATGGGTAATAATTCACCTTAAAATAAGAAATCTTAATCGGTTTTAATATCGCATGAAAAATGTTGGTAAAACTGCACAATTATTTTCAGTAAAGGCCGAAAAAGATTTTATGACGTTATTTTCTTCAAATCATTTATGATTGGCACTCATTAGTCTGGCGAAATATTTCAGATTTACTTAATTTTATTCAAATTTATAAATATTACTCATTTTACATTACTGAATATTTAAATCAATACATAGAAATGTATATGCAATTGTAATCGTAATAGTACATTAGTAATAATAATTCATAAATTCACCAAATTATTAATATATTATATATTATTAATTAATAGGTAACTGTATTATTGCATCATTATTAAATAATAATACTTAGTTATGTTTTAAATATGCATATATGCCAAATTATATTAAATATAATATAATTTGTTAGTAGCGAAAAATTACGAGATTACTATAAAGTAGCTTTTATTCAAATTTCAAGAACAAAAAATCTAAGTTTAGAATTATGTTGCAAGGGCTAATATTCCGGCAGCCTTTAGGTTTAGTGCAGTATGTACATGGAATTCAAGGCACGGGTTACCTTGAACTTACGCAGATCAACCGTTTCGATGCGTGGGTGCTTAATGCAATAATACAACATCAATCTCTATTAAACTTATAGAAATTTTAAAGTATCAACCATCAAAAGATGTAATAGAACACTGAAGAATATGATGTAGCCTCAATTTAATTTATATTGCAACTATAAGTGAGCAGATACATTGTCTCCCCTTGTTTCCAAGTATAATGATATAAAGTACCAAACTTTTGGCATGAAACCTAAGGATGTCACTGCTGATGATGAGAAAGAACTGACGCAACGTTTCTATGAACAAAGGAAAACACTCATAAGACAAATAAAATTCAAAGTTAATCATAAGGTTCGTGTTAGCAAACTGAAAAACGTTTTTAAAAATGAATACACTGCGAACTGGTCCACAGAAATATACACTGTAGACCACGTCATGTCAACTAAACTAGTTAGGTATAAGCTTAGGGACTATCACAATCAACTAATTGCTGGTGGCTTTCACCGAGAACAGCTTCTAAGGATCAAGTACCTCGACATTTATCTCATAGCAAAGGTTCTCAAGAAACGAGATTATAAAGTCTATTCAAAATAGCTTGGATTTGATTCTTGACATAATAGTTGGGTAGATAAGTCAGACATGTAAATTAACGTTAAACTATAGTTAAGTTATAGTTATAGGATAGTCAAAGTATACTTGAGTGCATTTTTTCATTTATAGCTAATTATAGAGTATCGGTACTGATTGGCAATAGAAACCTCTTGTCATCAAAAGGTCTCAGTGCTAATGTACATTGTTTTGATGTAACGACCTATTCTGCGCTTTCATATTTTGTAAGAAGTCAATGTATTCGTTAAATTGTATAACTTTCTTGACTACTCCGGCCTTTACAGCTTTCGCTTTCTTTACAAAATCTTGGTCGTTGACTTACATGCTATGCATTTTACTTCGCAAGCCAAAAAACTCTGTTAAGATTCAACCGTTACATACATCTTTCATAAGACCTCAAATCTTTTTGTTGGCCTACGGAATACTGTATATGTTATTCGGAGGGTAGTGAGATGTGTCGAACTTGCTGATATCTTCTTTTATGCAGACTAGGTCCTACGTATATCGGTTTATTGAACAAAACCTGCATACCTGGTGGTTTCGAGCGTTAAGGACAAAAAGTCAAATCATTATGAGCATCGTGAAGCTCTTTCAAGTATCCCAAGTCAACTTCTAAATTAGAACCAACTGTTGAATTATCGGGAACATTAAAGTTAATATCTACATTTGAAATGCAGTGGAAACCAACAAAGGAAAGCCATTGCACAACTATACAGTTTGTTGACGTCAAAGTAGACCAAACAAATGATCTCATTATGCTCATTGTAAAACTCCGTGTATCAGTTATTTTTGGTGTAGCGGTTAGAGCATTGGCTTACTCGACCCCTAATACCTAGCTTAAGGTGAAACGGTAACTTCCTCCAAATAGTTTCAGCAAAACAACTCGCAAAATAATGCATTAATTCAAATTTTGCTTTTTGCACTGTTAAAAGTATATCGAAATCTATGGCGGGCTTCTCTTCAAAATTAATTTTTTTCATTTTTACAAATTTTTATTAACAAAATCTGAGATTATC
>NC_046657.1:128078468-128083653 GCF_010883055.1 Belonocnema kinseyi | reverse complement strand
CGATCACACCCACCTATCACTACCGAGGAGGTGAAAAAAGTATTAAGAGGGATGAAGGACTATTCCTCATCGGGACGGGAAGTTTCCTTCAACCCATCAGCATTTGGCCGGTATTTGCACCTTACATTTAAAGTCGAAAGAGCCAATTCCGGAGTGATTGGTGGAAGGGCGCACAATGCTCCTGCCGAAAATAGCCAACTTAGCTGACCCGAAGAATTACAGGCCAATTACTTGTCTGAACACACTGTATAAGATATTCACAGCTGTCCTAAATGATAGGATTGTTCGGCCAATTGAACCTGTGTAACAAGAAATGTATGAACAACGAGGCTCAAAGAAAGGCGTAGTCTTTGCCCTTGGTATCGGGACAAGAAAGGTTATGCACATGAACAAAAGCATGCATCTTAAATCTTCTGTTCCGTGACTGTACATTTCACGCCGTCAAGGTGGTCGCGGAATACTTAGTGTTGAATGTCTTCACAACAGGATTCTTCTGGGTACAGCACATAGATGGAAGAGACCCTCTTCTTAAAATGGTAAGGAATCACGAAGAAGTGGGCAAAGGAACGTTTCTGTCCAAAGTAGCGGAGGAGGGTGCTGAAACACTTAAACTGAGTCAATTGTCGAGAATGGGAAGTGCCGCATATACTGGAACTTTATATTCTCGGCAATTGTTTCTGTTGCACACTCGAGGCCTGTGGATGATGTCGAGTTTCGGCGTGGTTGGAAAAACAGCAGGTGCTTCATTCCCCCTCCATGTTACTACCTTCTCCGCTTTTCGTCGTTTGCCGTAGAACGATCAACTTACATTTCCCATGAATTTTCCTTCACACTTTAGCCAGGCTTAGGACTGGTAGCAAAATGTAAAAAAAAAATTTGTTATGCGGACGCGTTTAAAAATTGATGGAAAATACGTATTGTCAACAATATAATACTAGAATATAAATAAAATAATCTAATTTATTTCTCAGCTAGAGTTCATACATAATAATACGAGTAATGAAATATTATTATACAAATATTATCTCAATAAAGCGAAATAAATATTAAAATTAGCTGCATGTTTCCCTCTCATACATTTCAGTTATTTATGTCACTTTAAACAAAACTCAACTTTTTACTTCCGCTCTAAAACGATGAGAAGCAGAGAAGATAGTAGCATGGAGGGGGAAGCCACCAACCGCTGTGTTTTCCTGACCGCGCCGCAACTCGACATCAGCCTTCTGAATCTGCGAGCGAAATACTACATCTGTTCAACCACAAGGTAGATACGACACGTATTGAAACCGTAGCCAGATACGATGTCTCTTGAAAAAAAATCAGAGACTACGTTCTTCCACTCACCCAGCGAAACATGGTATAAAATTCATGCCTTTTTCATCAGTTTAACTGTTCTCATTCGAAGTAAGATCTTTTTTCGTGCTAATGTATCCAATATTCAAATTTTTTATTTACAATCGTCTCATTTTTGTAAAAAATCTATTGGACGAAATTTGAACTACTTTGTTAATTGCGAATTTCCAAGTCAAGCCAAATAATATTTTTGTATTCAGTTATGTGATTTGTTGAAAATAACAAAAGTACTCAGCAGGTACAAAATTTGGCGACGTCTTCACGACATCGTTACGAGATTTTTACGACAACTTTACGACATCCTATGTTCATGTCGTTTCGCTATCTTTACGATGTCATAAAGACATCATCAGATCATGCGACCTACTTACGATATCGTGAAGACAGCGAAACGACATGGACATAGGATGTCGTAAAGTTGTCGCAAATATGTCGTAACGATGTCGTAAAGACGTCGCCAAATTTTGTGCCTACTGGGTATTTTATTTTATATAGGATCATTGCATTTTTTTTTATTCTATTAATAAAAATCTGTATTAATATTGCGTCATTTTCCTAATAATATGTAGAAGATTCAGAAGTTTTCGAAAGATTCAAAATAAAATAAATTTTAAATAAATTAAAAAATTTCACTATGTGTAGATTTTTTAAGATTTTACAAAAAACTTTCTAAGAATTTTGAAAGGTTTAAAAAATATAAAATGAAAATATTGAGATTCCTAAGAAGACTATACGATTTTTCATTTGCAAAAATGAGTTTTAAGAAAAAATATTTTTTTTAATTCAAAGTATTTTGAATAATTTTTACAATTTCGCATAAATGCGCAGAAAATATACAGCAAAAATTTTCCAATTTTTCAACATTACAAAATGTGAAAAGATTAAAAACAACACAAGAAGGGAAGGAAGAAGAAAGATTTAATCATACGGTTTTGAATTAACAATCTTTTTATGATTATATTAAAAATAAGAATTCGAGCAAATCCTTGAAATATAAAATATATTTGCTTTTTTAAGAATTTGTTACGAAAAGAGCCCATATTAGACGAAGATGTTTGGTAATCTAGTTTTTTTAAATCAACCATTCAATTAGGATATTGAAAAAAGTCAATTGAGGTGAGTAATTTATAATTGTATGAAACGATTTCTTAAAGTTATTCATTGCAATGTAAAATGCAATATTATTAGCTTGAAAATAACTTAAAAGTATTTCCGCGTGATGGGAAAAATGATTTTTCCCCTTCTTTTGATTATAATATATAATTATTAAAATTAAGGGCTTTTAATTTAAAGCGGTGCCATTTTGACTATCTACATTGGACATTAAACTGTTTGAATTGTTTTTGTCTAAATTTATTGATACGCGTTTTGAGTTATAAATCGTGAAATATTTAATGCTTTCAATTTTTAAATATTTAGTTTCCAACCTTTTAATTTGAAAAATATTTACGTTTAAAAACTTAAAAGTTTTATATTGAAACTCCTATAAAATTGTTCACGTTTCAACTAATAACCATTTCATTTTGAATGCCTTAAATCCCAATCTGTTCATCAGTTTAAAATGATAAAGATTTCTTATTTAATTTCAAAATTTAGACTAATTTTTATATCAATCGACTCTTACTATTACTGAATAAAATGTAATTGAAAAAAATACGTTTACTATACGGTATATGAATGCTCGCTACGTGAAGACACTTGATTTGGATACGTCTGAGGTTTATATACTAGGCAGTCTGATAAGTACCTCAAAATTCTAAGAGATGACATTAGTATTCACTAATGTGAATCATTTTCGTCGAGCTTGATCCTTCAAATGACGCTTGTCAAAACTTCAGCCATTTATGTTTACGCATTTACAAGTTACAGCACTGAGAAGCGACTAACCTCCGAGTTTTTTTTAATATGGAAAAATCTGAGTTTCAAGTTTCGATCAAACACTACTATCTTCGCAAGAAAACGATATCCACCGTCGATTGGAACGATTAATAAGTGGTTTACCGAGTTTCGTTGTGGCCGTACGAGCACAGTTGATGCTGAACGATCTGGGCGCCCAAAAGAGGTCACTCACCAGAAAATGTCGAAAAAATCCATGATATGATGTTGAATGATCCCAAAGTGAAATTGAGAGAGGTAGCTAATCCTGTAGGCATATCATTGGAACGTGAGGGCAATATCGCGCATTCAGTTTTGGGCATGAAGAAGCTCTGCGCGCGATGGATGCCGCGTTTGGTCACAGTGGACCAAAAACGAATTCGCGTGACAACTTCCCAGCAGAATTTGGCATTATTTTCGCGTAAGCCGACCGAGTTTTTGCGCCGATTCATAGCCATGGATGAAACCCGGATCCACTACTACACTCCTGAGTCAACGCAACAGGCAAAACAGTAGGTTCCACCGGGCCAAAGTGCTCCGAAGCGTCCAAAAACGCAATAATGGGACGGAAAGGTTATGGCCTCCGTATTTTGGGATGCACATGGCATAATATTCGTGGACTATCTTGAAAAAGGTAAAACCATAACCGGAGCATACTATTCATCATTATTGGACCGATCGAAAATCGAAATCGCCGAAAAACGACCGCATTTAAAGATGAAAAACCGCTTATCATCACGATAATGCGCCTGTTCATTCATTCTTAGTTGCACAAGCAAAATTGCATGAAATCAGCTTCGAATTGGTTCCTCAGCCACCGTATTCACTAGACCTGCCCCCAGCGACTATTACGTGTTCCCTAACCTGAAGAGATGGCTCACCGGTAAGCGTTTTTACTCAAATGAGGAGCTCATAGCTGAAACTGAGGCGTATTTTGGAGACCTTCCGTTCGAGTACTTTTCGGACGATATCAAAAACTTAGAAAATCGTTGGACTCGCTGTATTGACCTAAAAGGAGAGTATGTTGAAAAATAAAATTGACTTTGGCCAAAAAAACGTCTCCGTGTTTCATTTTTCAGGGACTTATCAGACTGCCTAATACTTAGGGTACGGTGATATTGTTACCACAAGATATGCGACTTTAATGACTTATACATCCGTTCAGCTGATTCTGAGTCTGTTGAAATTGTTGTTGTCGCCAGTTTAATGAACAATGCCCTGTATCCTCTTTCTGAAGTAATTTGTAGGCGTAAGTATGTCATAATTCAATATTTATAGCCGCTTATTTAAATATGATGTCAGCGCGTGACACTTTGTACATTACCCTCCTCCAGGGTAATGCCAGCCATACTTCACCCACTTACCAATTACCCTGTCCGGCATTACCTTTACCCCATCTGACTTTATCTTAAATTAATTATTACCTGCAACATTTTTACCCCCATTTTTTCTGTGATTGTTATTGTTCAAACACGTTAGGATTATGAGTACATGCATATGATACACCCATAGAAATTTAGTCACAAAATAAGTTAAAACCAATATTACAGTTTAGTATAATCTTTTACGATTTAGGGAAATCAGGTATGTATATTAAAAAGTAGTATAGTATTTATTAATAATCTATGAAAAATTCACTTTGGAAGATTAATATAAGTTCTACAAAACTTGTAAAAGAAAATGTGATATTTAAAATTTACTATATTAAATTTAAGCAGGACCATAATGTCAAATATTAGAAAGATTGGAATCATTTTTTCTTATTTTAAAAGAGAGGATTCTGAAATTTGCGAAAGACTATACTAAAAATTATGAGTCATTCGAAAAAAATGTGACTGTCGAAAATACGAAAACGACAAGTTCGTAATCCGTCGTCAAACCCCACCAACTTACACTGCACAATTATAGCACATAAATACGCACATTATCATCATTAGTAATTGTACACATCACAATG
>NC_046657.1:128076838-128078368 GCF_010883055.1 Belonocnema kinseyi | reverse complement strand
TTTTAATATCAATAAAATAAAAGTGATTATTAATCAATTTATCTTTCCGTAGATTTCGGTAAAAAAGTGTTTTTTTTCTACCAAAACACTTGAAAAATAATGTAAAGTTTGAACTGTTGTTAATTAAAAAAAATTTTGAATTCCAGGAATTAGAAGATTTGACAATTTAAAATTCTCGAATTTAAAAATTCCTAAATAATAAAACTTCCTAAGCAGATTATGATATTACTGAATTTGAAAAAGAAGCACAATATAAAATTTACGTGATATAATTTCTGAAATAACAAAATATCTGATACTGTAATTTTCTAATTACTACATTTTCTATTTGGAATATTTTATATTTGTAGAATTTTCAGTCGTCCTTCTGAAGCGGATTAGGTTTCAGGATTCTAGGTGCTGAATGAAATTGCTTGACCGCGCTACGCCCCGAAGACCCGAAAGTGGCCTAAATATGACAATTTGTTCCAAAACAGCCTAGCCTTAGGGCAGTGGTCGGCAAACTTTTTGCTTCATTTTCAGGTATGGTCAGGCTCCACCAGACTTAATTTTTTCTACTACTTTTCGATCTATTCATGTACCCAAGTGTATGTGAGCTTACTCCAGGTTAACTAAAACCTTTAAATGGGAAAAACGAATGGATTTTGTTGGCTGGTTAGAGTCAGTGACTTAGACAAAAATCTTGTAAAAGTCAGGAATTTGCTATTTAAATAATTATCTATGATAATAAGTTAGATAATTTAAATTTTTCAATTAAAATTTTTTTATTCAGTATATAAAAGATTGCATATTAAAAACTTTCCAAAAGATTTTATTATTTTATGGGCCAGTGAAAATAAAGAAATCGCCAGAGTAAGCTTAATTAGAGTCATCATTTGTGTTTGAAATATCAACTACACTGAAACTTTGATATTGGGTCGATTTTGGGACTGGCCTTGGTGGGTAATTACCCAGATAGAGGGCGGCACACCCATCGCAACTCTAGTTTAAAATTAATTTTTTATTTGAAAATTGAACTATTTCATATTCAGCTGAACATTAATTTTTGTACAATGAAAATTCAACTACTTGGTAGAAAATCAATGTTTAAACTTAAAAATTCTGGTTTTTGGTTTGAAATTCTATTTTTTTGGTGAGAATTTAACTATTCCATTTTTGGTGGAAAATTCTTTTTTTAATGATAAATTATTTTTTTAACTCAAAATTTGACTATTTTCTCAAAAAAGAATTTCTTCCTTCAACATTAATTGTTTTAACTGAAAATTTAACAATTACTTGTTTTGGTAAAGATTTAGGCTTTTCAGTAGAAAATTATAATTTTTAATTGATAATTAATCTTTTAAATTAAAAATATATCTTGGCTGAAAATTCGATTTTCTTCTTGGCTGAAAATGAATTTTTCATCTTAAATATAACTTCCATTCTGGTTGAAAATGTTATATTTTTTGTTTGAAAATTCAACTATTTGCTTAAATATTCCTTTTTTTTTACGGAAATTTGTGCTCAGATAAAAATTAAGGCATTTCGTAG
>NC_046657.1:128070990-128076738 GCF_010883055.1 Belonocnema kinseyi | reverse complement strand
CTCTCTATGCACCCAAATATTTGCGGATGAACCTTTAAGATTTCCAAAAGACAGATGATAAGTCTATGGGATGTCGAATCGAAAGCTTTCCGATAATCAATCGAGGCCATCGATAGGTCACGCTGGTAGAATGCTCCATCTTTGCAGACACATCTATCGATGAGCAGGTTCTTCCGAAATCCGGCTACGCCTTTCTTTGAGCCTCGTTGTTCATACATTTCTTGCCACATAGGTCCAATTACCCGAACAATTCTATCATTTAGGATAGCTCTGAATATCTTACAAAGCGTGTTCAGACAAGTTATTGGCCTTAATTTTTTCGGGTCAGCTAAGTTGCCTACTTTCGGCAGAAGTATTGTGCGCCCTTCCAGCAACCACTCTGGAATCGGCTCTTCCGACTTCAAATATGAGGTGAAAATACGGGCCAAATGCTGATGGGTTGAAGAAAACTTCTTCCATCAGAAGGTTTTGATACAATCTGGTCCCGGTGCGGAATAGTTCTTCATCCCTCTTAATGCTTTTTTCACCTCCTCGGTAGTGATGGGTGGGCATTCTTTATCACGTGTTATGAGGGCAACACATAACTCCTTGAAGCTCTTTATATTTTCTGAGTCTTCGTCCAGTCTATGTTAAATTTCGTAGACTACTCTCCAAAATACTTCGACCTCCTCTGGTTTGGGTGGGTGTTCGACAGTAACTGGAGTGTCTTGGAAGAGTCTAGGTGAGTCAGAGAGAAACTGTTGATTTTCTCTGACCCACCTCTCCCTCGGCTCTAGATTTCTCTTAGCGTCGGATAGTATCCGTATTCTCTCAACAATACGCCGTCTGATGGTCAGCAGCTTTGACTTGTTAAGTGTGTGATAACGGGTCCGGAGTTCGCGCGCGAACTTTCGAACCTTGGCGGTAAAATTCCTGCCAGATGTGATGTAGTCAATCACACACTGAATGCGGGACGCGTACTGTCTTGCCCAGCCTATCTTTATGGCAAGTTGATGCATTCGTCTTTTGGTCTTATGATCAGCCGTTGGTTTTGTTTTACGGTTCGCATCGGCCAAAGCTCTCGCTGCATTATACACACAATAATTGATAGCACAGAAGTCGGATTCTCCGAAAAAATGTCCACGAAGCTCGTCATCCATTACAGCCAGATCTTTAGGCTGGAGAGAAACCTTGGTGTTGATGTTTCTCCGGGTCGTAAAGCATCGCTCTTCTTCTATTGGATGCCTGCCTGCGGTTGGTCTTAGTGTCACCTCTCTTTCTTTGTTGCCGGCTTGTTCTAGCTGTGGTAGAGTAGGCGTTCTGCTAACATAGCCCCTTTCACGGAGTAGTTCAGCATGGTTTCGCAGACGTTGCTGCGAAAAGTGCGACAGCTCCGGGTGTTTCTCGCACCACAGAACATGCATATGTGCCGTGTAACCCCGTCCAGGGGCCACACTCGCATCGTAGCACTCTAGCAAGTCGTGATTTAGTCGCTCCGTCCACCCAAAGGTTGCGAGATCCCGCCGATCCATCGCATTGAATTCATTTTCATTGGCTCCCCCAGCTATAGATTGGTCGGCATTGTTGGCCGACCCATTGTCGGGAGCCCTGCGCGTTCTGTTGTTTTGAACCGCACTTACTACAACTATTTCTGGTGTTGTCATTGTTGTTCCCACGAAAAGCTAGGGAAAGGGGTTCGTCCATCCTTGTGGAGCCCCGCATGCAAGGATAAGGCTGCGTAATCTGAGAGGTCGCCCGGTATCCCAGAGTCACCGTTCTAGACACCTCACCCAGGTGCCATTCAGCTTTCGGCACGGTTTTCACACCTCCGCTTGGGGGCTAATTCCTTCGGGACCACCCCTGGACAATTGTCCAAAACTGCCTATTTATTTTTGTAACCATATTCAGCAGAAACCCTTGGTACAGGGACACTCTATCCGCAACTCGAGGACGCGTTCGGTGGCTTTGTCATAGGCCCTTCGGTTTGATTCTAGAGGAATCAAAACCGAACCAAATGGGTTATATAAATATATATATATATTCAAATGTAACCCCTTTACTGTCACCTGAAGCTAATATGTTAGCTCAATACTTGTATAAAAGTACTGCAATCATGAGAATATAAATATATACTTTTCTAAAGTGCTAAGTATTGTATTTGAAAATTTGAACAATAAAAACATGAATATATAAAAATAGCATAAAAAAGCTGGAAACAGACAGATGAAAAACAGATTTTTTTGAAAGGGTGCAAAGAATGATTTGTGAAATGAAATAATTAGTTAACTGCCTGCATACCTGAAGTCGAAATGAGAAGTATGCGCTTAAAAAAGTATATTGAGCTTTCTAATTTATCTATACTCCACTTTAGCCCTTTTCTTCGGGTGGGTGAAGTGTGTATTAAAAATTAAATTTATTACAATTGAGTAACTCTCCTGAAAACAATCATCACTGCGAAAGAGAAGGTGAAATGAGATAAGATGGTTTGAAGTTAAAATGAAGGTTAAATCAGTAAAATCACCTTTGTCAGTTTGCGGCGTTGAACGTGAAAGAAGTTGAAACTACGGTTTTTAATATTTTCACCTTACATTGAATAAAGCTTACGTTTAAAGAAGTTGAAACTGACGACGAAACTTCGACTCGGGAGTATATAAATTTTGTATTCAAGCGATGGATAACGCTTGAAAGTAAAAGAATAGACATAATTTTCATATCAGTTTTAAAGAATTTAGTAATTATGTTCTTTTTTCCTTGTAGCTTAATCTACGCGCTCGGTCTTTATATTTTCGTACATTTTTGCGCAAACATTTTAAAATTTAACGAACACATTCTCTTCACGTATCTTGTGCTTCGCACTCGATTTTGTCCAACATGTCAGCTTTTCTACGTAATACACAACACTTTTATATCAATTATAAAACATTTGTATGTAACTCTGTCAGGGATTACTTATTCAAAAATTGAAAAATATTAACCATTTGTCTTTATCATGATTATTTTTGTATTTGTTATTTATTTTGCATTAAATTGTATTCTAAGCTGCTCTGAAACATGTATCATTCCAATAAATGTATATCATTACAATTCATAATATGCATAAAATATAAATCATACTAATTCTTATTTACTTGTTTTTATAATTTTTAAAAAATTTTAATATTGTTTTCTACGATTAAATAAATACTACTGTGCATCTGCATAGGGTCTAAGGCAGGAACCTATATAGGGTCTTATATAGGAGCCTATGTAGCTTATATCGAAAAGTGATTCATTATAAATTTGTAGTTCTTTCCAGGGCGCGCAATTTGAGCTTTTTTATTTTTTTCATATCTTGCATAGTTGGACCAAAAAATGGAATTTTTGGATGTTTCATTGTTTTTGGTACGATCAAATTTGGAATCTTAAACTTTTCAACCAAATTAAAAAAGTTGTTATCATAGTCCTGTAGGGCTTTCAAAAAGCAAAGTTTTTCTTCTGACTTTTTTCATATAATCCGTTGATTGTCTTAAAATGTTCATTTTAGTTTTTTTTGGATTTTGAAAATGCTCTACCTCTGATAATTTTCTTTTTATAAAAAAAAGTCATGGAGATAAATTGTTTGAGTTTTCTATGACTATGAACAACTGTACATAGAGTTCATAAATCTTAAAAAAATGTGGTTTTAAAACTTTTTGATACGTTCAAATTTGTAATTTTCAACTTTTCAACCAAATTAAAAAAGTTGTTATAATAATATTTTAGGGCTTTCAAAAAGCAAAATTTTTTCTTCTTATGACTTTTTTTTCATATGCTGCGTTGTTTGGCTTAAAATGTTCGTTTAATTTTTTTTTTTTATTTTGAAAATGCATTAACTCTGATAATTTTCTTTTTATAGAAAAAAGACTTAAGGAGAAATTGCTAAAGTTTTGAAGTACTATGAACAAACGTGCATAGACTTTTTACATCTTGAAAAAATGTGGTTTCAAAA
Organism: Belonocnema kinseyi; assembly: GCF_010883055.1. Taxonomy (NCBI): domain Eukaryota; kingdom Metazoa; phylum Arthropoda; class Insecta; order Hymenoptera; family Cynipidae; genus Belonocnema; species Belonocnema kinseyi. The sequence continues at coordinate 128,072,792 of NC_046657.1, read as the reverse complement.
ATTTATTGTGGGATCAAATTTTCAATTTTCAACTTTTTGACCAAATTGAAAAAGTTATTATTATTATAATCGTTGTTTGGCTTAAATTGTTCATTTTAGTTTGTTTTTTGAGTTTTGAGAATGTTATAACTTTTTGAATTTTCATCCAAAATGGCTGGCTAACGAACTTGACCTTTAGTTTAGGACACTAAACAAGTGTACTAAAGGCCAATCTAATAGATTAATTTTTCAAAATTTATCGTTTTCAAAGACAGACATACACACATGCATACATACATACATACATACATACATACATACATACATATATACATACATACATACATACAAACATACATACATACATACACACATGCATACATAAAGACAAAGAGACATACAGATGAACAGACGCATTTGTAAAAACCTGTTTTTCGGATTCAGGGGGTCTCATAACGTGGACATTTGACAAAAACTGGGGGGGGGATCAAATTTTTCATAAATCTAATACCTTCTCTGAGGAGAATGTAAAAATGGAATATTCATTTGTTAGTTTCGCTTCAAATCCAATTTGAAAGGATAATGATTGTTTCTATTCTCGTGTTTCATTGGTGGTTATCTGTAATTATATTGGAAAATTTAATAATTTAATATTTATAATAATATATATTTTGCTGAAACTCACAATCTGTGTTAAAAAAATGGAATTCGCAAAGTTCCCTTATTAATACGGAATTATTACCATTTATGCGCGCAAATATGGTACAATCCTGCGAGGTCATCTGTGAAATAGGGTAAACGTTTTTTGTGTGGAAGGTCATAATAAAACCTTACCTGTTTATTGTGTGGTGGACACGGGACAATCTTACTTAAGAAAAAGTTTTACTAATAAAAATAACAAGATGCAAAAATATTAAAGCTGAGAGGAATGTTAGACAGAAACGAAATCTGTTTGACCGATAAGTGAATTTTCTCTTGAGGAAAATAAGAAATTTATATCGCCATAAGTTTTCTGATAATGTTAGAAAATTTACTACATACAGTTGTTTATGTGAAAGAATTCTAAGCTTCATATTTGAACTACTCTTAATATTTTCTAAGTAGTTCTATGTGACCAGTGATCAATTTTAAACAAAAAAAGACACATTTTTAAACGAAAAAGTAAATTTCTAACCAAAAAAATGGATTTTTAAGTCTTATGAATTTTCAGCGAAAAGATTCGTTTTTCACAAAGTAATGCAAATTTCAACGAATTATCTGGATTTTGAAAAAGTAATGATGAACTACTAGCCAAGGAAATTATATTTTCTCCATGAAAATATCTACACAAAAAAGAAAACGAATGGTTTAAAAAAAGTTAATCCATATTGTTTATTCATTATTTGTTCGTAAATAAAAAACCAAAGAAAAGTTAAAAACTCCGTGAATAACCGCAACTTTTCTGCAATTTAAGAAAAGATATTTCTGAGCAATAATAAATTGTCTAAACAATGATGTTTACTGACTTCCATTAATTACTATCTAAGTGAAAAGTTGAAATAAAGTGCAAAATTGCACCTTCCTAAACATTATTCTAAAATAATTTTATGATAAATAACATTTTATTGCTTAAAAAATTATTTCTGTGACTTTCTAACTTTATTCTGAGGGAAGATAGGTGAAAAATAACAATAATTTGCTGACATTTTATAGAAAATTGCGAGTAAATTCTAAGTTTCAAATCACTTTAAATTATGTTCAACATTTTAAATATTTAGAAACTCGTCCTATTTTCTCATGTATAATACATTTTAAAATTCATGAAAATCACTGAAACTCTAAAT
>NC_046657.1:128066330-128070890 GCF_010883055.1 Belonocnema kinseyi | reverse complement strand
CTTCATACTTGCCAGGGGGCACTAGACTGTATTTCCGATTTTCTTTTAGATATCACTGCAGTCATTGCCGTGCTCAGCCAAACCTACCGTTTCGCCTTAATAAACATGAGTTTCACAATGTCAGTGAGGAGTTCTAACTTTATTTTGGTGTACTTCAACATAGTATCCCGAGTCAAACCAGGACACGCATAATAGTGTCCTGGATCTAGATCGTACGCTCTCAGAGATTCTTCACGAAAATTTTCGAAGACATCCGCTAGTAACAACTCAGACTATACGGATTGCGCATAATTATTATCCTGATAAGCGTATCATTCAGACTAATATAGGATTTTTCTTTCCGCGACAATTTTGTCTCCAATGGTTTTGGTCTCGAATCTAAACACTTCAAAAACAATACACCATTAAGTTTGAACAATTAAATTTTCTCCCGGTTTAGATTGAAGAGCGCGGAATTTGCAATTTTACAGTTCTCTGAGTATAAGGCTAGTTTTTCTAGTGATGACGCTATACATCTGAATGAGTCAATGAAGCTTACTTTAATCTTATTCCCCTTGACGTGTTTCGTTAATGAAATATATCTTTCTGTTCTTAAAGGAGGGAAGTCAAATTTACGTTAAAATTCTGTACAAATTAGAAATTAACTACATATGCAGCAAAGCGATATTCAAAAAGCAAAGCAACATGCAAAAATCAAAGCGACGTTCAAGCAATCCACACTAAGGAAAGCGACATGGAAAATAGTTAAACAACTTATCTCTAGATCGTACTCTATCTCTGACCCGAGCGTAAGTCACGGTTGGATCTGCTTCTGGATCTAACAGAGTGCCTTATATAACACTCCGGGCGTACATCCCCCAGGGCGTAGCTTTCTCCACTTAGTGAGGGCGCTTAGGTTAGACCGCTGAAATAAAATAACCGATGTAGAGACTCTAATGATGCTGTTTGCGGATAAGGTAAAGCGCGCGAATTTAGAAAACAGCATTCAAAGAGGGTTCATTGAAAAATTAAATGAAAAATAAGAGAAGGCGTGGTTTGTTTACCACTTGTATTATAAAATGCCATAAACTTGTGACAGTGGCAGCTTTTTTTCGTACAATTCACATTAGGAACTTCCATTACGGACTGCCGATAACCTGTGATATTGCCGCCATCTGTTGGAACAATCCTCATTAGAAATCTGCTTTACCGACTGCCGATAAGTGTGAAATATGCGCTATCTGTTTATACATTCCAAAGGAGGAATTTCCATAACCGACTTCCGGTAACTTGTGCAATTAAAGTCACCTACTAGTACATTCCACCTTAGGGATTTGCATTATTGATTGAGAGTATTAGCGATTGGCGGTAACTTAGCATGGAATAGAACCTGCTTGGTCTTTGAACCTAAAAAGATGAAATTTCTACCAAAAAAGACGAGTGTTTAACCAAAGTGGAACTTTGAAAGAAAAAAACTATTTCAGTCTACGAAAAATAAACTTCATTCAACACGTTGAAATTTCAAGCCAAGAAGACAATATTTTCACAGAAAGGTAAATTTTCAACCCATTAGTTGAATTAAAAAAAAAACATGAATTTTCTACCAAAAAAGATAAACTTTCAACAACGTACATCAATTTACAACAAGATAGTATAATTATTCAATTAAAAAAGTCACTTTTTAACCAAAAAAGTCAATTAAAAAAACTCATTTTTTACAACAAAAATGTCTTTTCTACCCAGTTTTAGCATTTTCAATCTAAGGAGAAGAATTTCCCCAAAAACCAGTTAAAGTTTTCACCAGAAAATATACATTTTTACAAAACAATAAATTTATCTTAAAAATATTTCACACAAATAAGTAAATTCTTATTAACTAAACACCAATGAGATGAATTTTTAACTAAAATTGTGGAAACAGTGCATTTTTGGGAAAGCAGTTTGACTTTCGAGCAAGTCATTTAATTGTGTACCCCAAGGTCTCGAAGTTTCTATAAAATGATTGAATTTTCAGGCTGAACATGCGAGTTTATACAAAATAGTTAAATTTCAAAATCGAAATATAAATTTTTATTAAAAATTTTTTTTTCGACAGAAGCAGATTGAATTGTTACCAAAAAGTTGCGTTTTTAAACAAAGAATATTAAAATTTAGGATATTTAAATAAGATCAAAATCCAACTCGAAACACCTTTTTAACGTACAATAATCAAATTTATGAGAAGAATTCCTGAAAATAGAATCAAGAATCTGTTTCAGATTGCAGTGGGAACATTTTGTAGTGGTTGCTCAAATTTCGTCGTTAGATTCTTGATTCTATTTTCAGGAGTTCTTCTCAACAAAGAATATTCAACTTTTACAAAAGAAGATCAACTTTTCAAGTAAAAAGTCGTATTTTCAATAGAATGGTTGAATTTGTGAAAAGAAAATTTGATATTCAGAGGGATAAAAAATGTTATAAAATTTTCGAATTTCCAAAAAAACAAAGATTTTTAACAAACCTATTGAATTTTCTACCAAAAACGATGGGTTTTCAACAAACAAACAAATTTGAAGATTCAATTAAAGTGGAAAACTAGGAAAACGAAAATAACGGTGAAGCTTGCGATAAATAAATAGGAATTTTTGTAATTCATAAAATAAGGGATGAAAGTGTATATTATATTGTATACGTATGATCATAAGGTGAGTTTTTGAAATCTTAATGAGATGAAAGGGATTTTACAGAAATACCATACATAATTTTTGGATGACCCTTTATTTGTTTATTACTTTATTACTTGTTTTCGAAGCTACAATTGTTACATTTAATATTGACACTATCATCGATATTTACTATCAACATTATGAAGTAAATTACAAGCATTACTGTTACAATTATCAACAAGCTAGCATCAATTTTTCAACAGACTGCACTCATAAACAACCGTTTGCAAGAAAATGTGTCTAACTATATTCCAAAATAGAAATCCACATACTTGGAAAACTCTTACGTAAGAAATATTTTAACTATACCCTCCACCGCCCCATGTAATATAGTATAAAAAATTCGTTGAATTCCACCCTCGGCCAAAAGGGCTTCGCTAATTTATGCTTATCATAACAAAACTTGAAATTTTCTAAAAAATCTATTCTATAATTTCTTATAATATATTAAATACTGAACAATAAAAAAATGTTGCATATTTCAGGCTCTGGTTCATGTTCCAGTTAAGTCACAGTAGTTTTTTCAATTTTATGAATTTAAAAATACATTTTTTGAAACTTAATTTAAAACAGAAGAATCAAAGAGCCCAAGTAAGAAATAAAATTTTGTTAAGTTCTCTTAAGATTAAGTAACACTAACATTGCATAAGAGTAATTTTCAGTTAATTATATTTGGTTAAAGAATATTCATAACAAAATATTACATATTTTGCATGTTCTTAAATTATTTATTCCTTAAATTTTATAAGTGTGCTTGGGGTATTAGCTGATCATCAAAAGGAACTTTCTGATCGCTATGTGTCAAAGAAGCTGACCATATATGTTCGGCTGTTTGCCCATGTTGGGGTTCGAATAGAACGCGAAATGGTATTCCACCAAAATCAGCGTGCCTCTCTTGAAGCCTACTAGCGCTGAGACTACCGGGAGTTGGCATTGAATTATAGGGTATAATTTCAAATTTTGAAATAAATTTGGTTTGAGGGTCATATTTCACCTCAATTGGCACTCTACCATACGTAATATAAAATAATCCTGGTTTAGGTTTGTGTTTATCTGAAAAAAGAAATTTTTGATCGTATGAATATTAGAAATGCAGCCTACAATGAAAAACTCAATAATTAGAAATTGAGGTACTGAAAATGAAATAATAATTTGAAATTGAAAGATGAAATATTAATAGAAAATGGAATTAAAAAAACATGACAACTTGACCTGCCACGAGTTGACCTGCTACCACTTGCCCCAGATGAACCTCCGTTTGTTCTAGGTCTAGGTCCTCCGCCAGGATCTAACGGCGGTGGCTCATTTCTTTTTGCAGCATTTACTTCTGAAAAAAATAAAGATTTGTGACTATCTAAAGATTAATTGACGGATCTCGGGGAATAAGGGTAGGGGTGCCAAATTTCGGAAAAGCGTTTGATTGGTTGAAGCTAGTCATCTTATCCTACCTCATATTCTAAAATCCATGCTTGGTATATTCTGTTTTTATCGTAATTATTTATTTTTGTCTGTTTATTTGAAGATTTAATAAAATTAATAAATATCTCGAAAGTGCTTTCTTGCTTTACTTTTTAAAATAAAAAAGCTATGCAACTCTGCTTGTATAAATATTTACCTTCCTTTGAGCGCATAACAGCATTGACCACCATTCCTTTTTTCTTTCAAATAGATAAAAAGGGATTTTTTGATTTTTCAACTTCTCATCATTCTGAAAAGTTATTAATTTTATGCTAAATTTAAATACTAAGTTTTTCATCAAATCTTCATGTTTTGAGAGTCCTATGTCAGAAAAACTAGGAGTCCAGGTTGGTCCAATTTTAAAGGACATTCATTTATATCGCTCTCGTATTTGTGTGAATCCACAAAAAAATGTGTT
>NC_046657.1:128064390-128066230 GCF_010883055.1 Belonocnema kinseyi | reverse complement strand
CACTATCTCTAGCACTGCGCCATTCCGACGGATACTTGTGCGGCAAACCTGCAGATCGAAAGTACAAGGTCACTCATGTATTTTACATGGACGATCTTAAGACCTATGCTAAAATCAGAGAGCAACTGCATCTAGCCCTGTGGATTGTCGAACGATATACTAAGGAAATTGGAATGGAATTTGGGTTAGAAAAATAAGCCAAGGTTTATTTGAAGCGAGAAAAACTTAATGGCATCCCGGAAGATCCTGAGCTCGTTGATAGAAGCGCCATACGACAACTTTGCGCTGGAGAGACTTATACATACCTGGGCGTGCCACAGAGCCGCATTCAGGATGTGACATCTATAAAGGATACTCTCCGAAGCAGATACAAACGTCTCATCCGACAGATTTGGTCTTCCGAACTGTCGGCGACGAACAAAGTATCGGCAACGAACATGCTTGCCGTCCCGGTACTACTCTATTCATTTGGAGTAGTTCCATGGACGAAGAACGAGCCCAGATCTCTTGATATCGGGACAAGAAATGTTATGCACATGAACAAAAGCATGCATCTTAAGTCTTCCGTTTCGCGACTGTACATCTCACTCCGTCAAGGGGGTCGCGGAATATTGAGTCTTGAATGTCTTCACAACAGGATTATTCTGGGTACAGGACATAGAGTTTCAAATGGAAGAGACCCTCTTCTTAAAATGGTCAGGAATCACGAAGAAGTGGGCAAAGAAGCGTTTCTGTACAAAGCAGCGGAGGAGGCTGCTAAAGCACTCGAACTTGACTTCAGTATTAGGGGTGAGAAAAATGCATTATATCTTATCTATCTCGAGTACTCACTCCTAAAAGCCCGGATTAAGAAAGCACAAGAGAAAAACTTTTGTGAACAGCTGCTCGATAAGAGAATGCACGGTATCTTCCACAGAAATGTGAAGGATCAGTCAATGTCTTGTTAGCTAACGTTCGCTTTCCTTAAATCGCCCGGATTGAAGTCTGGTACAGAGGTTTTCATTTTTGCATGCCAAGACGGTGTCATTTCCACTTTAACATATCGTCGCCACAGTTTGAGCCAATACATTCCCGATGATAGTTGCAGGGCGTGCCATCCACACCCCGAGCATTTAGCTCACATACTATCTAGTTGTCCAACTCACGCGGGAGCGACCAACATTCAATGGCACAATGCGGCACTAAGAGTGCTTTATTACAATTTCTGTCACTCCTACGGCATTAACATTAATATCGCTCCTCTAAATGCTCCTAGGGAAATTGAGTCAATTGTCGAGAATGGGAAGTGCCGCATATACTGGAACTTTATATTCTCGACAATTGTTTCTATTGCTCACTCGAGGCCTGACATGTTTCTTCTTGACTTCGAGAAGCGAACCATGTTCGTTATCGAATTTTCGGCACAAGCTGACAAAAACATGATAACCAAGGAGAATGAAAAGAAAGAGAGGTATCGAGACCTTATAAGGTAGTTGCAACGATCGTACCCGGAATATTCTGTTAAATTGATCGTCCTTATCATCGGCGCTCTTGGAGTTGCCAAGCTTACACTTGCTAATGGCCTAAAAAGCATCCCTGCGTGTCAACAATATGCTAGAACACTTGCGGGAAAAATGCAGAAGGCGGTTGTCCTTGGGTCGCTCCGTGTTCTTAAGGCGCACGAGGATTTTGCTGGATCGTCGTATTGATTCCTTTACAGACTGTAACCACCTATCTCACGGTCGTGAGACGTGGTTGTGGCAGAAATTTTACCGCGACTTCGCTGGAAGCTGGTTCAATTTTCCAAATTAGTACCCGCTCCCGGCGAAATCCTGCGGTTGTCCTTATGACAAATTTTTAT
>NC_046657.1:128059040-128064290 GCF_010883055.1 Belonocnema kinseyi | reverse complement strand
AAATATCTTAAGAAATATGTATACAAACAAAAAAAAGTCCATGACGAGAACTTTGTATTTTCGAGTGCGAGAAGCAAATCCGCAACAATTTACCCCGTACCCCACCCTCTCAGGGCGGTAGGGAAGGGGATAACTTGAGAACTTAAGATTGAAACCAACGTTTTTTATTGCAGATTCAGATTTTCCATTAAAAAATAAGTAATATTTTATTTGAAAAAATGTTTTTGATTCACGCCAGACGGTGATGCATTTGCAAAAAATTACTTTAAATTAATTTCCTCAAAATTTTTAATTTATTTTTGTATAGCACCAGGTACATAATTTGGAATGCGGAAAGCGCACCGACATTCCACCCCCGGTTACCTAACCCTCGGTTGCGCGAATTGGAAAAAATGTTCCATAAAAGTATAAGTATTTTGAAATGAAGAATTTGGATGGGTGATTCTTAAGATATTTTAATGTGACAAAATGAAAAGAACACCCTGTTTTCACGTGGGTGTGTGTCTATCTGTGTGTGTGTGTGTTTGTGCGTGTGTGTGTCTATTAAGTTTTTAGCCTTTTATTGTCACCTAAAGCTAATATGTTAAAACAATACTTGTATAAGAGTACTGCAATCATGAGAATATTCGTACTTTTCTAAATTGTCAGGTATTGTATTTGAAAATTTAAAAAACAAAAACATAAATATATTAAAAAGAATAAGAAACAGCTAGTTAAAAGAGACGATGAAATGGGATATAATATGGCTTGAAGTTAAATTGAAGGTTAAATCAGTAAGATCAACTTTGTCAGTTTGTGGCGTTGAAAGTGAAAGAAGTCGAAACTATGGTTTTCAACAATTTCACCTTGCATTGAATAACGCTTACGCTTTAAGAAGTTGAAACTAACGACGAAACTTCGATTTACTTCATAAGGGCGATAAATGTCTGTTTTTTATTATCTAGTTTAGCAGGATGGAATATCCCAGTGCTGCCGTGCCGGAGACCCGTGTTCGATTCCCACCAGCTTTATATTTTAATCGCATTTTTCTGTTTCAGTTTGTAGTGTAATATTGCGGAATGTATATAATAATATATAAACTGTAATCATGTGTACTGTAAAATATAATTTAAATAAATATAATAGTTCGAAACAGTTCAAAATCCCATAATAAGCCTGCATTTACGTCGTATGCTTGTGAAAAGGATACGTGTGTTCTAACCTTCAACGCGGCGCAAGTTAGGTTTTTTCTTCGTCTGCTAATCTGACTGCACCAATTTTTAACAAAGTCGCTCACTTAATTAATGCACCGGTTTCTCTCGACGTCACTATAGCCCTTAAAATATTTCAATCTTTTGCATATATTAACGCAAGAAATGTAGAATTTTCTTTTACCGAAATTAGTAAGTGGCTATAATACATTACTTGCTGATTTACTAGTTACCACTCGAAGTTGTTAACATTACAAAAGTTCATATATGTCACTCCCTTAAAAACTCAAAAAAAGTAAAATCTGGTCTGATTTTTAGCAAATATTGCAGCAAAAGGTTTCTCCGTGTATTCCTTAATGATTGCGAAAAACGCTGAAATGAAAATGAAACCACAATATTGTTTCACCTTCATTTCGTCTGCAAAACTTGTAAAAACGTTAATAACTACAACTTTTAAATCGAAATGAAGGTGAAAATACATGAGCTGACATTGAGACTTTGAATTCATTGACTCAGGCTGTTTAATGCATTCAACCGAATTTGAAATATTCCTAACCACTCACATTGTTCTACATATTTTTTATTAAGAACAGTGAAGTTTTGGTTCCAAAATTTAAATTTTCAATTGAAACGAAGATTTTTTCAAATTCTCTTCTTATAATTTAAAACTAAAGTGAGTTTTTGACTCCGGAATCCAACTCCTTCACTAACGACTACAACTTCTCGCTAGATAGCATCCAAAACATGAAAATTGATTCTTTGACCCTATGGTCTCTTTCTTCGTGGTGGGTCACTTATAATTATGGAGAAGAGTAAATTAAGATAAGAGTAAAATTAACGCAATTGTCATGAGATTCATGCACATAATATGCGGGAAAACTCTTATGGACAAAGTAATTTACGAGATAATTTTAAAAGAATGTGGTGCAGAAGAGACGCTAGTAGACACATGGGAAAGAAATTGGTTAAGGTGGTTCGGGCATGCTGAGAGAATGCCAAATGAACGACTAACGAAACTAGTGGATCAAGGTAAAGTAAATGGCAGCGTGCCCAGAGGTAGGCAGCGTGTCAGTAGAGTGAATGACGCCTGAAACAAAAGGCCTTGGCCACTAATGGACCCAAGTGCGGAACCTTACATAACGACCTAGTGAGGATCATCACTTGGGGCGATCGCTAGAGAGATTGATCGACAACCTGGGTTGGAGCAGTGTTGCGGAACGAACGTGTTATTTACATAAATAACACGAGAATTCTGGATCAATCTGATAATTCTCTATTCCTTCCACATATTACTCCTTGCCCCCACTAAGTGAGTCACGCCTACCCCAAAGGGAAATGGCTTCATTGTGTATTTAAGTTGGGAACTAACACCCTTCGGTTTTTTTCGTCGGACTAGTGATTTTCTGGATGAAAGGAACTATTCTCTAGCTGTCTAAGACCATGTATCGCTCTCCTACGCTGAAAATTTTTTGGGCGATCTGCTCGCCCACGTAGTAGAGCTGGAACACCGAATGCGTCGCGCGCTGCTCACGTGCAACTTGGTACACATCCTCTCTCATATTGGGTACGCTCTGTCCCCACATTAGAACAGCTGCTATCCCAACAGTATTGATACAGTAACGCTCCCTTTAGGCGGAAGCACAGAATCCACACGCCGAGTTTCGCGCGGAGTGATACAGTTATAGTTTATACTCGTGGGGCAATTTAATTCTCTTTTGACTGCTGCGTTCCCAACACATGGGATAGGATCTGATCGCAAGTTTGGTACTGTAGCTCAGCGATTCCCAAACTTTTTATGCACTTTCTGGGTAGCGGCCGGGCAGCCACCCTCACATTTTTTCACAATACTCTGCCGCCAAGGGGGGGGGGGGCACTTGACTGCTTCACTGCTTGACCCACCATGCTTCACGCGAGAAAATTAGAACCGGTTGAGAAAAGTTGAAATGTGCTCAAATGTTAATAAATTAAATTTTAATTAGTTGATTCAATTTCCTAATCTAATTTTAAGCAAATGAAAAGAAAGTTGATGAAAATCGGTTAATATCTTCATCGGCCAGCGGCACTAATTTGGAAATCGCTGCTGTAGCTCACTTAAAAGTGGTCTGGCCGCTACACCAACCGTCGTGGTAGCGCTGCGTTGCGACTAAGAAGACAGCTGTTTGCCCAAATTTTTTTCAGTGTAGTGTAAAGTGATCGTGCATCATGTCTCTACACTAATTAAGTTCCTTTAAGGTATAGTCAGACAAAAATCCAATAGAGTTACGTCGCTGCTCTACAATGTATCGGGAACAAACAATCGGAAAGTTGACCTCTCTTGCCATTCAAGAATAGGAAGGAAAACGTGAGCTTTTAATTCATCTTGTATTTATTTTTAAAATAAATAATCTGTAATTTTAACTTCATCTCATTCATTTCAAACACTTATTTGACATAATCCCTATAGGATTGTTCGTAACTTTGAACCCACAAACAAATAATTAGTTAGGCCTTACCAGTCTGACACAACTCTAGCTCACTCTTTTTCAAACTACCCTCGCCTTTTGCCCGGGGCGTGACAGCTGATTTGGTGGTCGCGATTAGGTACGTTGCACGGTCACCTTCGGGACAAGATAAAGCTCAAAGTGCATAATAGGCGTTCGTATACTTCGCGTCCTCGCAAGCTCTGTCATCGTTTATAATAATTCCACGAAATACTCTGAATTAACCTTGTATGTACTCTTTGTAGAAAGATTGTACAAGAGAAGGGTTAGAAGAACGTTATCATCATTGGACAATCTCGTTCAAAACCACTTTCGCGAACTAACAACATTTTCAAACAAAATTTAGTTTTGGAATTTAAAGTTTTATTTCTCACTTTCTAAATAAGCCAAAACCTCGTCGAAATCCCGTCTAGAAGGGACTAAAAGGGTTAGAATAATTAATTAAATCAAAATTTCAATCTTTTCGATATTCACTAAAATTTTAACAATGAATCAAATTTGAAATTAGAACTCAAATCCTTGAAATAGAAAGATAGCTACAGCATATTTCCAAAGTACAATTGTCTGACGACTAAGTCTAAATTTATAAAACGGATATCGAGTCCGTTCATACACAGATTCCTTAAAAATTATTTCATTATCCTCTAAAGGTTGCTAAATATCATTACTTAGCCTGGAATTTTTTTAGGTACTCAGAGTGATTTTTTTTCACTAAATAAACCTTTCCGGCTTTTTTGCTTAAAAACCTTTTGCATGTTTTTCGTAAAACAAGTAGGGGTGGATTCAAGGGTTTGTTGAATATTATTGTTAGGTTGAAAACATAACCTGGGATTTCGTAAAGGTCACCTGAGTGATTATTTTCATCACAAATATTTTCTGTTTTTTTTTACTTTGAGGCCTTTGAAATGTTCTCGTTAAAACATCAAGGGGTTGATTCTTAGGGATGCTGAATATTATTTTTAGATTTTAAACATAACCTGGAGTTTTCTTGAGGTAATCTGAGTGATCAGTATTTTTAAACAAATGGTCTGACCTTTTTACTAGGAGATCTTGGAATATTTTCTTGAAAATAACTAGAAGTGGAATTTAAGGTTTTGTTGAATATTGTTGTTAGATTCAAAACTTAACCTGGGATTTAGCAAAGGCCACCTTAGTCATTATTTTTATTCAATAGATTTTCTGGTTTAAGAATTTTTTAAATATTTTCATTGAAACCAATCGGGGGATCTCAAGGTGATATGAGTTATTATTATTTATTTATTAATATTAAATTCATATAAATTATTTTGATTTCTTGAAATTAATCTAATTGGCTGAAATACATACATTTCTGAATTGCATGAGTTTAATGAGTTCCCCATAATTCCTTAAATCTATGAAATCCTTCAAAATTCTAGATTTCTCTGAATATTTTAAATTCCTAGAATTCTTTGTATTACAAGAATAATTTAAATTTCGTAGATTCTTGGAAGCACTTGTATCATTTACATTTCTTGAATTGTATGAATGCCTTAAATTCTTAGAATTCTTTAAATTCACAGAATTATTTGAATTCTTCAAACTCCTTAAATTCGTGGAAT
>NC_046657.1:128036913-128058940 GCF_010883055.1 Belonocnema kinseyi | reverse complement strand
AAAACGCACTTTTCTGAAGGATTAAAAAAACTTGAAAAGCGATGGACCAAGTGTATAGAGCTCCAAGGAGATTATGTTGAAAAATAAAAAAAAATTTACCCACAAAAAATTGTTTTTATACTTCATTCTAAGGACTTTATTGAACTACCCTCGTATGATAGGAAATTAGGTTAAATTACACTTATAATTTAAAACCATAAACCTCCAATACTTAATTTTTTAAATCGTTCAGCTTTTCTCCTATAGCCCAATGTTGTTCAATTTAAAATAGTTGCAATTTTTTAACTTTTATTATAAAATTGTTCATATCAAAGACTTAAATTAAAAATTTGGTAAATTAGAAATTGTCCCAATTGAATTTATCTAATTATAAAGATTGTACTTTTATATTATTGGATTCGAAGCATTTATTAAATAAAATATTCCTTTTTTAACACATGTCACAAGCTTTGTCTTTTGTGTTAAAATATAAATCTGCTTGGTGAACAATTTATCTTTTTCATTAAAACTTTAACTCTTCCGTCAAAATTTAATATATGATGAAAAACTTTGAAATTTTAAAAAATTGAACTGTTTGGTTCAAAATTAATTGTTTTGATTAATGATACATCACATAAGCCATGCATTTTTTTGCTAGAAAATTGAAACTTCTAGTAGAAAATTCAATTCTTTTGTTAAAAACACGTCTTTTTTGGGTTGGTAATTTAATTATTTTCGTAGAAAGTACATATTTTTTTGTTGAAAATTCAACGTTTTTTGTTAAAAATTGGTCGTTTTTTTTGAAAACTCAACACCTTGGATATTTTTTTGTCGACTAAAAAATCTTTCTGGGTTCATGAATCAACTGTTTGGTTGAAAATTCTTATTTTGAATTTGAAAATTTGTATGTTTTTGTCGAAGCTTTAACTAATTTTTTGAAAATTCTTATTTGTGGTTTTGAATTGCCAATTTCAATAATTTTGGATGAAAATATCTGCTTTTACAATTTTTATGAAAAATTAAATTTTAAACTTAGACTCAGCACATTGGTTAAAAATTGGCGTATTTTGGTAAAAAGTCCTTTTTGCTTGTTTTAACGTTATTTATTTGAACTAAAAATATGATTTTTCGCTTTTTGTTCTGAATTTTAAAATACATGATTTCAAGCATTTATTTCGAGCAAATTTAAATTTTCTAAAAATTATTAATTTTAACATTGTAACTCATAGCTTCAGAAATCAAAACACATTAATTTTAGTTGCATAACTGAAACTTCAAACGCGAAAATAAAAATACAGAATATCAATTTTAATTTTTTCATCTATTTATATTTTGAACTACGCATTTAAAACATTTTTTATTTAAAATTTGTTAATTCAAAACACTTCCCTGAGAATTATTATTTATTTCTTAAATTTTCCTGGCAAATATTCACAAATTTTTAATAATTTGTTTTCTAAATCCCTCAAATGCGATTCATAAAAATATATAAAAATTAAAATTTCATCCATTCCAATTGTATGAAAATTTTGCAAATAAAACATTCTTTTTTTGCAATTAAAAAATTTCAAGGTAAGAATTTCTCTTTTTTATCTCAAGAAAAGTGTTCAAACGCAAGAATCTAACCTGAGAACTTATTTCTAAAAATTACAATTTTTGGCTGCAAATGTGAATATTCTATTTTTGGTTGCAAAGTTATATTTATTGTTCGTCTTTAGAAACTCAACTCTTTGGTTAAAAATTATTATTAATGTATTATTACTATTATTATTACAATTAGATTTTATGTATTTGTAGTTGGGAAATAAGTCATGTGTTTGTAATTTCATTTTGTTTGTTAAAATTCATTTTATTTTAAAAATAATTCTACTTGTAAGATTCACCTCTTCCATTGAGAATTAAATTACTTGTTACAAAGAAAGCGATATTATGTTTGCATAATTATACACTTTTTTAGTTAAATGGAATCTTTGATCTGATAAGAATATTTTTTAATATTTCTAAGAAATAACAATATTTTTCAAGGGAATAATTATTTTAAAAATTTGAGAAATTTAAATTAGAAAAAAAGAGGAAAGAAAAATGAGAAGAAAACCAATCACATCCCCTTCTTTCTTTTTTTCTTTCTTTCGTCTTTATATTTTTCTTACTATAAAATTACAATAAAATAACATTGAAAATAAAAATAAAAGATAAAAAATTTTTAAAATCAAGAATAAGAAATAAAAAATAGAACAGACCTGTTCTTCGATCCTGTCAATTTATACCTATTATATTTTTCTTGCCTTGATAAGGGTACTGTACGAGTACCAAACGGTTAAAAATGCAATTTTATTATTTTAATCTTTTTATTTTAATTTTAAATATTATTTTATTGTAATTTGGTTGTTATAACAATTAAAAGGACGAAAGAGAGAAAAAAGAAGGAAGGGGGTTATTGGCTGCCTTTTGGTTTTTCTTTCCTCTTTTTTAATTTTGTCTGAACATTATTATTTCCTTTTCGTTAGGCGTTTTTTTTTCGTTCGTTGCGGTCCAAATTTAGTCGTTGGATTCTTTTTTCTTAACAGATATTTTCAATAATTATTTTCTTAAAGTAAACGTTTATTTACCTACCATCATTAGTATTGTTCCTTCTTAATGGACGTTCTTACTTGTTCAATCCAAATGGATATGAATAAAATATATATTTGAAATAAATGCACGTTTCTTTGAATAATATTGACATTTTTTTATTGCGTTATTTAATCACATATTTTATTTTTGCCGTTTTCCATTTTTATAACCTTTTTTAATTATACAGTTGTTTCACTTAATTTATTTGTGTTAAGCAATAAGTTGCTTTAAGTATTAAAAAAGTATTTTTAATTAATTACTGTAATTTATTACTTCGAAACCAAAATAATTGAAATCCTTCATATTATCTTAATTCTTTTGAAATATGCAAATCTTCTACTCACTATAAACTTTAAAAAAAGTATTCTGGAAGAAATTAAGACAAATTTTATAAAGATTTAAAAGCCTTTCAAAGTTTGAAAATATTTGTGATTGCTTAAAAACTTCTTAAATTCCTAAATTTCTTTTAATTTGAAAAATATTGAAAATTTTGAGAATTGACTTAAAATATTCAAGATGTTTTAAAATTTAAATATCTTATTTATTATCCCAAATTTTCAACTCGATGTAGCGTTTCGTGTGATAATAAGTTGAAAAATAAAAATGTGGCGATGAAAAAAGAATCTGGTCACGTGACCCACTCGTCACATGGCCTTAAGTCAAAAATTCAGTTTTGCGAATTTTTCTGCGCTAATTATGATTTTTTGCGGCTTCTTGACTACGAATTGTTCCTAACACGTAAGAAATGTATTATTGTTTATTTAAATCATTGGAACAACCTTATTTTTTTATAATCAAAATATGTTTATATCAGAAATCTAAATCATTTTCTTGTAATTTTTTAAATCTTTGTCACTAAATTAAAAACTTTACTTTTATGTGTCTGTTAAAATAAATAAAATTTTTAATAAATTCGATATTGGAAATTACCAGTTATTTTGTGTAAATACATAAATTTTTCAAAAATGTTTATATTAATATTATTTGAAAGAAAATCACAAAAATATGAAACGTGACAAATAGAAATATTTAATTGAAGATGATTGTCTTATATTTTCTGCTTCAATGAAACAATATAAAGGAAATATTGTAAAACTCGTGAATATACGAGTATATTTGTTATGTATATATAAATTAAGGATAGGTGTATACGGGGGGTCATATTTCGCCACCTCAAAAAGAGGGTTTTTACAAGTTCCTGGTTCGAAATGAAAACACAAGAATTATTTAGACACCTGATCAATATTACCTTACTCTATTCGCTTTCAAATAACCTTTTTTTCTGGTTGTCACGTACCCACAGAAATTTGGTTATAAATTTATTGTAAAGTAATTTCCGGCATTACCAAAAAAATAAAACAAATCTCTAGTGATTTTGATTATTGCAAAAAAATCGACTTTCTTGTTTGAATCTTTAATTTATTGTTAAACAACCTTTCAAATAAATGTGAACATCCTGTAATGATTTGTTCCTGACATTTATTTAAAATTATTGTCCAAGCTTATTAGAATGTTGCAAAAATCTTGCGTCATTTTGGTTTTAGCGAATTGTCTATTTTGTCGCCTAAATCCTTAAGAGATTAATTATAATCATATTAAAAACAGTAATGTCACTTATAATTGAAATTTTCTAAATACAAACTAAAATATTATAACTATTTCATGTGAGATTTATCTCTAAAAAATTTATGAATATAAAGAGAAGGCTTAGATTTTTCAAAACTAAAAAAAAAATAAGTCTCTTCAAAAGGTTTCAACATTACCAAAAATGTTCTTAATATTCCTAGGGAAATTTAAAAAGATTTGTTTTAAAAGCAATTTGAAGAGAAAATTGAGAAAGTTTCAAATAGATAAAAAGTTATTAAAAACTTGACAGGATTTCAAAAAATTGAAAACAAATTTTAAATGATTTTTCAATTTTTTAATAAATTTAAGAGAATAATTAAGATTTCCAAAATTTAAAAAAATTTAGATTTTTCAAGAATTGGAACTTGCAATTTTTAGGAGAATGAACAAATAGTCTGAATATTTTTAGGAAAATTTGTAATTTTTTTAATGTTAAGAAAAAAAACAATTTTCTACTAAACAGTTTAATTTTCAAGCCGAAAATATAATTTTTTAAAAAAATGGTTACTTTTCTACCAAACACTTGAATTTTTGTTCTTTCTTGATCAAAATTCGACATTCTTATTTTCAAATTTGTCTCTTTTGATCAATAAGAATCTAATTTGTTTGGTTGCAAATTTAATTATTTTGTTCAACATTCGTCTTTTTGTTTAAAAAATTGATCTGTTTCAAAACAAACTTTATCTTCTTTGGATAAAGCTGTCAATTTTTAATTTAAAATGAATCTCAGTTGGTCAAGGATTTAACTGTTATGAGCAAAATTCGCCTTTTGGGTACATTCTTCCACTTTTCGGTCGAAAGTTAAATTACTTATCTAAAAATTAATTTTTTTGTTTGACGAGTGATCATTTTAATAAAAAGTTGGTTCTTTTAGTTAAAAATATACTTATTTTGTTGGAAATTCATATTTTTTTAGAATTCAATTATTTTGGAAATATAAATATTTTCGTTAAAAAATCATCTCTATTGGCTTGAAACTTCAACTCCATACTGATTTCCAGGCACTTTCATTCATATTTCCTAGAATAATATTAAAAATTTCCTTAATAATATTAAGAAAATTTGTTTATTCTCCTAAAAATTCCAAATGTTTGAAAGACTTCAAAATTTTTTGTTCGAATTATTGAAATATCTGAGTTTTGTTTAAAATTTTTGAAAATCAGAAGCATTCACTTGAAATTATTGAAAAAAATTAAAACTCATTTTAAATTTGTTTTTAATTTTTTGAAATCCTTTCAAGTTAAAATTTTTTTTTTCTATTTCAAATTCATAAATATTTTTTAAACTTACTGGAATATATATTATCAAATTTTGTATTCTTGAAAATTAAGAAAATTTTGCTTTCCAAACTTCTACATTTTTTTCGAAACTTTATAAAATCAATTGAAATATTTGAAATCTTTTTCAATTTTTTCTGAAGATTAATTTTTTAAAAAGAAAAATCTTCTCAAATTTTTCCATGAATTTTAAGAAAATTTTTTATTCTCTTGAAACGTTTAAAAAAATATATATTTCTTTTATATTGATAAATCTCAGGGAACGAATGAAAAAACCCGGAAAATAAAATTCCCGACACTGTAACGCTTTTTATATTTTTTCCAATTCTATTCACATTAAAAATGCGTCACCCAGAAGTATTTTGTAAAAAATTATTGTTATTTTAAATTCAAACAATTATCGAAATTGAAAAAATTGAAAATAATTAAAAAAACAAAAATTCATTATGGTCTTTGTAATCAATCAAATATATTTATAAAAAAAATTGTAGTTGTTTAATTTCTTGAATTTTATCAATTTGGATATTATATACTTTTCCAATTTGGATATTTTATAATTCGGCAATTTATTTTATTCTTCGGGAATTTTCCAATTCGGTAATATTATAAACTATCGCGAATTTGATTATGCGGGAATTTTACAGTGTCGGGAATTTTATTTTTCGAGATTTTGTAGTCGTCCGAAAAATTTGAAATAAATTTGGGAAAGAAGTCATTACAGGAAGTATTGACATTTATTTTAAAGGCTGTTTTAAAATTAATTGAAGATTAAAACAAGAAAGTCGATATTTTGCAATAAACAAAATCATTCAACTTTTTTATTAATCTTTAATTCCGGAAATGACTGTACATTAAATTTTCAAACAAATTGCAGTGGGTACATGAGGAACAGAACAAAGATTATTTGAAAAGTGAATAAAGTAAGGTGAAATTGATTAAGTGTCTAAATAATTCTAATGTTTGCATTTCAAAACAGGAACTTGGCAAAACGTTTTGTTGGAGAAGGTGATAAAATATAGTCCAAAATAGCATTTCCTTTATATTGATTTACTATAGTAAAGCAGAAAATATTACACAATCATCTATAATTAAATTAAATCAATTTTTTCTAATTCCAGTAGTAGAGTTTTACTACTAAATAGTGAAATTGCACTAGTTTATGTTTAGATAGTACATTGTCAATTAATGTACCTCTATTTGATTCAGAATTAATCATTATAATTTATAAAAATTAGAATGTATAAATTACGTCTCTAATTTCAGCATAAATCTTCTCTAAATGTATCAAACTTTGCTATTTTTTGAGAGACGCATTAAAGTTAAATTTTCAATTTAGGGAAAAATATTCTAAAATTTACGAATAACTTATTGGAATTTCTCACATCAACACTTTTTTATTAAAAAAGATAACGTGGATCCAATAATTTAAAAAAAAAAAATACATTTTTTACGTATTAGGAAGAATTTGTATTCAAAATACCGCAAAAAAATCACAATTAGCGCGAGAAATTCCCAAAACTCAATTTTCGACGTATGAATTTTTTATGGTACCCTATAAAACAGACTTATAGACAAAAAATTTAAAAGATAATTATCAATGTGTATTCTGTAGCTAATTGTAGAGAAAAAATCAAAAGGTTACAATTTTCTCCAAAGAAGATAAAATTTCTTCTCAAGCAGATGTATTTTTAAAAAAAAGTTAATAAATAAATAAAAAATATTCAAAAGAATAATTCAATTTTAAACAAAAAATGAGACTTTTTCACCAAATAAGACACGTTTTGAAGCTGAAATGTTGAATTTTGAATAAGAAAAGAAAAAAACTCACCAAATTGTTGAATTTTTTAGCCAGAAAGAATAATTTTGTTCCAAATAGTTGAATTTCCAAGCAAAGAGAGATGGATTAAAAAAAACAATTTTATGTTTCAAATAACTCAATTGTGCCAAATATTTTTAACTAAAAACATTAAATCTTAATAAAAAATTTAATAATTAATATTTTAACCAAAATAGATTTTAATTTTTAATTTAAAAAAGTTGAATTAAATCAAATAAGATGAATATTCAATGAGTTTTCAATCAAAAAATTGCAACTCTATACAAAGAGGATGAAGTTTATTTCAAAACTGATCCATAAATAAATTTCTCTGAATAGAAGGTACACCAAAAATGCAAAGTAGCTCGGAATAATAATAAAAAGAAATGATAAAAAAGGATAAAAGAAATTGAAGATTATTAAAAAGTTTTTCAATCATTTAAAATGATTTAATAATTTGTCAAAAAATGTACTAAAGAGGGACTGAAATTTTTTAATCTTGTAGATTAAAATAAATATAGGAAAAGTTCGAGTAAGTTGAAAACAATTTTAGAAGTTTTGGAAAAAGACAAAAATAATTTTAAACTTGGAGAGATTTTAAATGATGTACAGTAAAGTGTAGATATCTTTATATAAAGAGAATGCCTGGAAAAATTAAAAATATTTGTCATTTTGAAAAATTAATTTGAAGCAAAATTTTAAAAATACTTCAAAATATTTCAAATGATTTTATGAAATTACGAAAGAAAATGTAGAAGTTTTTAAAGAAAAATTTTTTAAATTTCTAAGAATGCAGAATTTGAGAATATATAATCTTGTAAGGTTCAAAGATATTTATAAGTTTTAAATAATTTCAAAAATTTTATTTATTTCAAGGGAATACTTAAATTTGAAAAATATTTAACCAAAATTAAGATTTTTCAAGAATGTGAATAAAGAATTTAGAAGTCTTTTAAGCATTTTGAAATTTTTTAAGAGGATACCAAAATTTTCTCAAGAGTTTTATAACAATTTTTCATGTTTTTTTACGAAAAATTTAATTAAAATTTTTGGAATAATTTCAAAACATTCGATAAATGGGTGACAAAGTGGTTAAAAGCCCATAAGGCAAGTTTTTAAAGATTTTTTATAAATTAAAAAAAGTCACAACAATTTATTTACTTTTGCAGACAAAATAAAAATTGTGGGAAAAATTTGATGGAGTTTGAAAAAATATTTAGAAATTTTAGAAAGAGTCAATAATAATTTTAAACTTGGAGGGATTTGAAATAATGTACAGTAAAATCTAGAATTTGGAAGATTTTGCACAAAAAATTTAGAAGCATTTAAAAAATTTTGAATCGCTTCAAGAGAATAAACCAATTTTTTAAGATTCCTGACGAAATTAATTTATTTTTTTATTTTTTTGAATAAATTTTTAAAGACTCTTTAATTATTTCTAAGCCTCTTAAAAGATTTATAAAATCGTAGAAAACAAAATGAAGAAGATTTAAGATGAATTTTTTTAATTTTGCAGGATTTAAAAAAACTCTTATAAAAATTTACATCACTTCAGAAGATATTATTCGGAACTTTTGAAAAAACTTGAAATCTAATTAAAAATTTGAAGCTTCTGTAAGATTTTGAAAAGTTTCAAGACAATGAAATTTTTTTTCAGATTTATGGAAAAATTTTGAATCTTATTTATTGAAAAAAAAATTAATCAAAAAAATTCGAAACAAAATTTCAAAGCTTTTCGGAATTTTCGAAATGCTTCAAGAAATTAAAAAACATTTCTTAGAATTTGTGTGAAAATTTTCGATATTCTTTTGTATTCTTATTTAAAATGCTTTCAAAGTTCTTAAAATTTATTCAAAATATAATAATTAAAGGAATAGTTGTTTTGTTATTTCCATTTTTTTAACCGAAAATATGTAAAGGAAAGATACTAGTCTTTATCAGACTAGGAAAAAAGAACCCTAAGCTTGAAAAAGTCTGATGAAATTATTTCATAAATTAATTAATTAAAGTAGATATAATTTTAGTCTTAAATTTGAAAGAGTTCCAATATTTTCAATGCTTTTATTTTGTAGTCAAATATTGAATATTTGATGTACACATTTTTGCAGTTGTGAAAGTTTGAAATTTGAAATCTGTAAGTCTTAGAACAATATTTGGTAACCGGGCAACGATTCTTTTGTTCTTAGAGGCTTTAGGTTTAGCAGAAAACTTCCATGAACATTGAAATATTTATTCTGGAAGGAAAAAATGTAACATTTGCTCGTTGTAGATCCCAAAATGGAACAAATTTTAAAAACAAATAATTTTCACAATTTTCAACACAATAATATGGCACAATTTAAAACCGGTTTAACAAAAATTTTAAAATAGATAAGCTACCAACAAATTGAGAAACAAATTGAGAAACAAATTGAGAAATTATAGATAGAAGAAAAAAATTCAAATGAAAAGTTCCAGTGTTATGATTAATTACTACAAAATTTTAATTTTCACAATCGATTATAATCAAAAAATAAAATATGTAAATTTTCAATAAAAAAATAATTTTCTGCAACACCTTTGAATTTCTATCAAATTATGTAATTCTTAAGCAAACGGACAAATTTTCTAATAATAAGTTGCAATTTTAATACAAAAATATAAAATGTTAACAAAAACTGTAATAGTTGTATCAAGAACAAAAAAATATTTTTCTATATTTAAATATAAAAGACTAATGTTTAACGTGATACATGAATGTTAAATAAAAACAGATTAATTTTTTTTTAAATACAGTTGCATTTTCAACCAGGAAACTGATTTTCTAACAGAAAGACAAATTTTTAACCAAATATACCAATTTGAATTCAATTTGTGAATTTTCAAACAAAAAGATAAATTCTTAACCAAAAATCTAATGGCTGCATTATTTGCAAAAAGGAACTAATTTGAATGAAAAAAATAGGAAAAACAGAAATATTTTCAAATTGTTTAAAAACTGAAACATTTTAGATAGAATAGCAAAAACCAAATAAAGGCTTAAAGGTTCACAAACCATTATTAAAAAAAATTATTTAGAAAAGAAAAAATATAAATTTAAATAAAACTTTCAAGCAATTAATAACAGAAATATCTAAAGAAAATTAAAATTTTCAACCCGAATATATGAATTGTTAACAAAAAATATAATTTACAACCAATACGTTGAATTTTCCAAATATTAATTGACGTTTTAGTTTTAAATTATTTTTCAACAAAAGAATTAATTTTTGGCTAAAATTTTAAATATTTAACTAAAAAAAATGAATTGTTAAACAAGCAGTTCACCTTTCAACCAAGGATATGAATTTTCATTTAAAAACATGAATTTGCAATCAAAATTTGATAATTTATATTCCAAAAAAAGTTATTTGTTAAGAAATGAAAAACAGTTGTGTATAACCAACAAAGATTGATTTTTAACGAAATACATCAATTTTTAACCAAATGGTTTGTATTCTGAACTAAAAAGATAAATAATTAACCAAAAATGTAATATTTACATTTTGAGTCCAAAACATTAAATTTTAATGAAAAAAATGAGAGAAAAAACGATTTGTAAACCAGAAATATTTTCAAATTCGTTCAAATTGGAGAAATTTAGGCTAGAAGAGCTGAAAAATGAACTGAAAGTTTAAATTTGATTAATTATTTATTAGAAAATTTTCATTTTTATAATAAATTACTACGCAAAATTATGAAACTGAAATTTGAAATGAATTTTTAAGCCAAAAAAATCTAATTTTCTGAACAAAAACTAACGAATCAAAAACTAAGGATTTGAATTTTCAAAATAATACTTTTAATTTTTAATAAAAAAAATATGTTTGAGAATAAAAAACAGTTTGGTATAACCAACTTTATTTTCTACCAAAAATGATGAATTTTTATGAAAACACATCAATTTTCAATCAAATAGTGGAATTTTCAACTAAAAAGATAAATTTTCAACCAAAAATATAATAGTTATATTTTTAGTGCAAAGCATAAAGTTATAATAAAAAAGGATTTTTAGTGTAGAAGTATTTTTAAATTGTTTCGAAATTAAGAATTTTAGCTAGAAGAGCTAGAAAAATCAAATTTAAGTTTTAATGTTAATAATTAACCAATACAAAAGTGGATTTCGACGATCAATTTTTAAACAAAGGTGCTTTTTCATCAAGAATATAACTTACAACCAATCAGTTAAATTTTCAACATAATATGTGAAGTTTTACATACAAAACTTCTTTTAACCAAAAAAAAAAAAAATTGACTAAAATTATGAATCCTCAACCAGAGAAATAACTTTTAAGAATTTAAGAATTTCAAACATATATATTTGAATTTGCAAAGAAAAGTATAATTTTTATTCCAACAAAAAAAATGTTAATTAAAAATAAAAACTAGTCGAATTTAATCAAAGAGGATAAATTTTTGACGAAATTTGTGATTTTTTTAACGAAAATATTTATTTTGTAACAAAAAGATGAATTTGTAACCAAATATATAAATTTTTGGCCAAACTTTAAATTTTCAATTAAAGAGATAAATCGGTAACCAAAAATGTAAGAGTTAAAGTTTTAGTTAAAAAGATTGAATTTCAAAAAAGAAATAAAAATTATATTTTGATTATCAATTTTTCAACAAAAATGAAATAGATAAATTTAGATTTAATTTTCGACAAAAAGTTGAGCATACGACTAATCAGTTGATTTTTCAATAAAACAGTTCAAGCTTCCGTTAAAAAATCTCCTTTTAACCAAAGAAAATTTGTTGTCTAAAATTATCAGTCTTCTGCCATAAAAATGAACTTGTAAGAAAGTAGTTCAACTTTCAACCTAGGTTTTGAATCTTTAAACTAAAAATATGATTGTTTAACAAAAAATGTTATAGTTTCTGTATTATCAACAATTAAATTTTATTAAAAAATATTTGGTTTTGACCAGTAAAGACCAATTTTCAACAAAATAATTGATTATTAAACAAAAAATTGATTTTTTAACAAAAAAGACGAATTAGTAACAAAATATATTAATTTATAACCAAATACTTAAATTTACAACAGAATAGAAAAAAAAATTAACAAAAAATTGAATAGTTAAATTTTTTAGTTGAAAACTTAAATTATCACAAGAAAACTAACGAAAAAATTTGTCAAGTTGAATTATTTTTTAATTGGTACAGAACTGAGAAATTTTAGATAGAAGAGCTGAACAAAACAAAATTAAAATGCCTAATTTCAATGATTAATTAATACAACATTTTAATTTCGATAATTAGTTTTTATCAAAAAACGGGATAGTCCAATTTTTATTTAAAATATCTAATTTTCAATAGGAAATAAAATTTTCACATAACAGTTGAATTTCCCACAAAATTGTTTAATTTTCTAGTAAAATCGACAAATTATTTAAAGAACAGTTAAATTTTCTACTAAAAATATAATATTTGTTATTTGAACCAAACATATTTAAATCGCGACAAAAAAACAGTTTTTCAAGCAATATTTAAATTCTGAACGAAAGTAAATTAGTTTGCAACGAAAGAGTTGTATTTTTGGCCAAAAATTAATTTTCTACCGAAGAAGGTGAATTTGTAAACAATTATGTAAATTTTCGACCAAATTATTTATTTTTTTAGCCAAGAAACGAATTTTCTAAAGAACAGCTAAATTTTTAATCCAAGTTTTATATTCAACCAAATAGTTGAATTTTTAACGAAATAGTTCATTTTTGGGTTAAAAAATTAATTGTTAACGAAATAGTTGAGTTCTTAATTTAAAAAATTAATTCTCAACCAGAAAATGAATGTTTAACAACGTTGGTGATATTTTAACTTAAGTTTTCAATTTAAAGTATGAATCTTCAACTAAAAAAAATCAAGTTTTAAGAAAGTAATTTAACTTTTAACAAAGAAGTTAAATTTTCGACATAAGAAAATAATTTTTCACAAGAATGTAATGGTTGATATTTGCAATTAAACAGTTCCATTTGAACCAAAAAATTAATTTTTTTACCAAAAAATGCTAATTTTTAACAAAAAATATAAATTGTTAACAAAACAGTGGAGTTTCTAATCGAATTGATAAAATTTTAACAATAAATGGAATAAATAAAATTTTTAGTTCAAAAATAAAATTATAACAAAAATCCCAATGCTAAAGTTTTTTAAGTAAAAATATTTTTCAAGTAGTACCGAATTGAGAAATTTTGCATAAAAGAGCTGAAAAAGTCACTTTAAAAGTTTCAATGTTATTAATTAATTACTGATCTCAAAAAAATCAGAACTGTCATAATAAATTAAACTTAAAAAAAAAAATAAAGCAGAATATTCATTCTACTGCCAATGAATAATTGGAGAAATCAATAAATAATTAATTTTTAACAAGGACCAGTAGTAATAACTTTGTATGTTCATAAATCTAAACTTGCTAACTTACTCAATATCTTTTAATCGGACTCAAATTATTCCTAACTTTAAGAAAAATATCCAAAAATTGAAAGAGCTGCCTCAAAATCTTTCAGATTTCTGTTGTTGACATTTTAAAATATCTTTTGAAATATTTTCTTATTTATTAAAAAATTAATTAAAAAAAAAAGAATATTTAAAATTTTTCACAAGAATCCTAAGAAATGTTTATTATTTTATTGAAAACTTTCAAAAATTCCAAAAATCTTTGGAATTTTGTTCAAAAATCTATTCTATTTGAACTTTAAAAAAAGTGTAGTTTCTTATTAAAAATTCATCTGCTTTAGTACAAATATTATCTTTCTTGGATAAAAATTGAACTATTTGTTAGAGAATTCAACTATTTTGTTGAAAATTCATCTTATTGGTTGAAAAAAATTAATCTTTTTGGATTCAAAATTCAATTTTTTAGTAGAAACTTATGTTTTGTTAAAAATCTAATAATATTTTTTAGATAAAAATGAGACTATTTGGTAGAGACTTAAAGAATTTTGTGAAAAACTTAGCCTTTCGTTAAAAAATCGTCTTTTTGGATTCAAAAACTAAATTTGTTCGTAGAGACTTATTTCCAGTTTAAAAATTCATTTTTTGATCGTGAAAAGTAAACTGAAATCTCTTTCAACAGAAAATTAAATTTTCTTTCCGAAATTTATCATTTTGATTTAAAAGTTTATCTGTTTCAGTAAAAATATAAGGTTTTCATGAACATGTAAGTTTTCTAACGTTTGAAGATTAAACTTCATATTTTGGTTTCAAAATTAAATTTTTGTAGAGAAAATTCGTCTTTTGTCTAGAAGTTTCAACCGTTTAGATTTTATTTTTTGAGTGAGAAATCTTTATTTGTTAGAAATTCGTCTTTTTAGTATTAAAATTCTTTTCCTTTTGTATAAATTTCATATCTTTTGACAGAAATATTAACTGCGTACTTTTTTCTTTGAAATTTATTCTTCTAGGATGAAAATACAACTATTATGTTCAAAATTTATTATTTTGTTGAAAAGTCAAGCATTTGGTTATAAATTCCTTTTATGGTAGAAAAAACATTTTTTTCATTTAAGCTAAATTAATCAATTTGAAAGCATTAAAATATATCTGAAATACTGTTTTATTCCGTTTATAAAAGATTTTATGACAAAAATTAAACAATTCTGTTGAAAAGTAATACTTTTTTGTTGAAAATTTAACTATTTCGTAAGGAAATTTACTTTTTATTTAAATTTAATATTTTGGTGTTGCAGAGAGATATCAACTCTTTTCAGGATAAAAATTTAACTATTTAAAAAAAAATTTATGAAAAATTCATCTGTTTTAAGAGAAATTTAATCATTCTTGTATAAAAATGCAACTATTCGGTAGAGAATTCAACTAATTTGATAAAAACTCTTCCCTTTTGGTTACAAAAAATCGTCTTTTTTTTCACTAAAAATCTCATTTTTTTGTCAAAACTTATTTTTTGTTTGAAAATTCATATTTTGATTTGGAAAAGACAACTGGGATCTGGAGAATCTAGAGGATCTAGAGAATTTTTCGCAGAAACTTATTTCATGCTTAAAAAATTTTATTTTTATCGTTAAAAGTCGATTGAAAACTTCTTTAATAGAATATTGAACTTTTTAAAATTATATTTTTTATTTGAAAATTCGTCTGTTTCAGTTTGGAAGCTTATGTCTGGTTTAAAATTTAATTGTTTAGAAAAAACGCCATTTAAGGTTAAAAATTAAATTTTCAACTGAAATTTCATTTTTGTTGGCTAAAAATGCATCAGTTACGTGGAAAACTAATTTTTTGCTAAAAAGTCATATTTTTGCTTGAAAATACTATTTTTTTAGAAAAAATTCATTTATTGTTTTGAAGTTCCAACAATTTAAACTATTATTTCTGTTTTGAGTGATAAATCTTTTTTGTTAAAAATTTTAATTTTTGGTTCAAAATTTTTTTTCTCAATTTCATATTTTTTATTGAAATATAAACTATGACATTTTTTCTTGGGAATTTACCTTTCATTTTGAAAATGCAACTATTCTGTCTAATTTTGCAAGCAATAACTAGAAAAAAATTTCTAGAAAATAAAAGTTATGTACAATAAGGGGGGGGGGGGTAAACAATTTTTTTGCGGTTTTTAAACCCTGAGGGTGAGCGGTCTTAAAAAGGATCTATTATCCTATAATCCTAAAAATTTGACCAATTTTATATTGTATTGGGTAAACTTACCACCACAATTGAGGAAAACTGTGACCGGAAGGAGTACAGTCAGAATAAAGATCTTCATTTTGGATCTAGCGAATCCGTGAACTCTAAATGATAAATTAGGAAAATTTTTACAACTATATATATGCCTTTCATAATCAATATTTCATTATTGCGCATTATAGTTTCATACACAGGAATCCTTCAAAATTATTGAAATTTCCTGCATTTGTAGACAAAGCTGTGGAAGGAAACAGAAAAATTATTCAGGTCAGAGCAATCTGATAAATTTAGAAGTATCATTAAATAGACCTTGGACTCTATTAACAAATGAGAAAGTCTATGCGGAAATCCTCTTAGAACGTAAATACTGGTAGTTTATCATACAAATCTGGAAATTAAAAAAAATAGAAATTTTCAAAAGGGATTTTTTTCAATTCGCATCAACGTGCAGTGGAAAAAATTACTTTTTTGGTTCAAAATAACGTAAAGCCCACAAATATGGACCGATTGGGGCGAACAAGAAATAAACAAGGAGCCGTTAAGATTTAGAAGAAAATTTTTGATACTGATTTTTTAATTAGGCTTTCAATTTTTTTATGAATAAACAAATATGACGAAAAAAACTACAATGTTTTTATTTGAAGATCTCGGTGCTCGTAAATAACTTGAAAATGGTGGAAATCGCCTTAGTTTCATACAGTAATATTACTTAAAGATATTTCAATATTATACAATAAAAAAAATGCTATATGCAAGGTATTTATTGAAGAAATGTTTTTCGCGATTTTCTATAATTTTGCGTTCTTTTTAAGTTCCATTGCAAGAAATTTGTATAAAAATAATATAATGATAAAAAAATTTCTGTGTGAAATTATTATTATCATTATAAACAAAAATAATAAACAAATACATTAATGAGTCATTTTTCGACAGAACAATTCGTTTTTTTAAATGTCTTTTCTTTAAATTAGGAACTTTATGGGGATTTTAGAAAAATGAATAATTTTTTATTAATATTATTAATTTGGTAATTCAATTTAATGAACAAATATATTATTCGGGTATTTGTCGGCAGAAAAATTCTCTGTTTTCCGTGCTAGCCCTTTCAGTTGGGAAATTAAGGACAATTTTAGTAACATGCATAACTACTTGATAAATTTAATGATTTTTTAAAACAATTTTTATAAGCAAATATATAGATAAGGCATCTGTCTATAGATGCCCCAGTATTGCATGTGTTTATTAAAATTGTTCAAAAAAGTGAAAAGGAAGTTTTATTTCAACCAATGCCTTATCGATGAATTTGTTTATTAAATTTGCTTAGAAAAATCATAAAATGAATTAACTAGAATTGTTTTTGTCCGAATTTCTTTCAATATAATTTTAAGAAACATAAAATTATGGAAAATCGTAAAAAACATTATTTCAACAAAAAATTTGTTTATAAATCTTTTTTCAAAGTTAAGCAATTTAAAGATCATAATATGTAGATTTCTGAATGTTTTAAAATAAAATTTTTAGGTTTCTGAAGGATTCTGAATGGTTTTAAGATAACAAAAAATTTCTTTTAAAATTCCTTGAAAAATTTAAAATGATATTTATTAAAAAAAATTAATTTAAGATTTCGATAAAAAAATTGAACGCTTTAGAAAAATTTTGAAAGGTTTTAAGAAAATACCAAACATTTCTTATGATTCGTATGAAAATTTTTAATTCTTGTGTTTGTAATAATTTGTAAAGAAAATTAAAAAAACAATTTATAATATTTCAAAAGATGTATAGAAATGTCAAGAAAAAAACCTGAAATATTTTAAGGCAATTATTTTAATTTTTGAATATTTTTCACAACGTTAGGGATAATATAAGTTTGATAAAAAGTCATTTAGGAATCGAAGACCTGTTCAAGAATTTAATAATATATTTAAACATTAAAAGATTTCTGAATGTTTATAAAATATTTTTTCATTTTTTACAAACCAACTATTTCTTCTAAACTAGTTTAAACTTCCGAAAAATTAAAAAATTTGGATTCATCTCTTAGCGAAAGACAAAACCTTCAATATAGTCAGTGTTAGGCAATATGCGAGCCTGACCCTACTGCATATCAGTTTCGTTAGGTTTTACAGTCATTATTTTATTATAATTTCATCCTTTATATTACAATGCTAGGAATCGATGTGTTGCAAAATCTTAAGTGTAAAACCAATTATATTTAATAATTGGACAACAAGCTACAATGGGATCTAACAAGTTGTTCAAAAAATCGAATAGCACATTAGCGCGTGATGCTAAAAAACAAAATTTGTTTTTAATATTAACTCTTTTTTCCTGTGAATCGAATCGAATCGAATTTCCTTTTCAAATCGAATTTCCTTTTTCATTGATTTCGAATTGTAGATAAATCCTAGAAATTTACATCCTTGAACAGGATTTAAATTGTTTTTTTTTTAATTTATAATAAATCCCACACTTTCTAGACAATGCCGTATTAATATAATATTATAAAAGGATTCTTGCAGGAAAGCCTAAAATGTTCTGGTTCGATGAACTTATTTAGATTAAAAGTATCATCATGGTTTGAAACAAGAAATAATGAAGAAATAAATTGATCAAATAATAGAGTAAAAACTTCAATGGTTGCCTTAGACGTGAGTTGATAAATAATGTATTAATATTATTTTTGTCGACATTTGACCAATTCAACTCACTCAAGGATGTAAACTGTTAAGGAATTGAAGAAAAAGGGTATCCCAAAACCCTCAAACCAAGATAAAAACCTAGAGCCTGTGGTTAGAGTTTTTCAGTTATGAAAAGAATAACGTAATTATTTAAAAATTCTTTGTACAGTATGATATGATATATCCTTATTAAATCCTTAGTAGGTTTCTCCGTCATTTCACTCTAGGAGCCTTTTCTGAATTGGGTTTCGAAATTAGGATCCTGTTTCTGGTAATTCTTAGGAGGATCCGCAGAGGTTTCTATCTGCCCATGAAATTTCGTAACCATAAAGATGAATGTTAAAAAAATAATTAAATTTTCAACAAAATAAATGATTAATTTAGAAGATATTCTTAGAAGTTTTTAAATAAAATTTTGAAGCTTCTGAAGGGCTTTGAAAGGTTTCAAGACAACAAGAAAATATCCTGAATATTCCTGGAAAAAGTTAAAATTATGTTTAATCAAAAAAAACTAATTTTAAGATTTCAAAACAAAATTTCAAAGCTTTTTTGGCAATTATCGAAGGTTTTAAGAAAATAACAAACTTTTCTTACGTCTTATGTAAAAATTTTAAATATTTTTTTAAAAATAATGTTTTAAAGAATTTTAAATAAATTTCAAAGTATTTTAAATGATGTCTAAAAATTAAAGAAAAAAAAAATCTCGGAGATTTTAAGTCAATTCTCATAGTTTTTGAATATTTTTCACAATTTAAGACTAATTTCAGTCAGATTAAAAGATATATAGGAATTTAAGAATAATAATAATTACATTTTAAATAATTAAAAGCAATTTGTTGCTTGATACGAGTAAATAAGTTTACCTGCAACCGTATAATATAATTAAAAAAAGGTTTAAAAGTATTGAAAACCTTAAAAATAAAAAGTGTAATGAAATAACGCAATCGTGTAACATTATCAACCCTCTTGAAAGAATACGAAGGTCATATTATAAAATTATAAACCTAATTTAGCCTACCTGAAATTTTTAAAATATTGCCTTCTCATTGTTTGAACAAAGTTAAAAAAGATCACCAAATTTAATTACGTTTTTCTTACTTTTCGCGTAAAATTGCAATATTATTCAAAGAAACGTAAATTTACATATTAAAAAATATTGCGCTTAAAATTCTACGAAGAAATAATGGGTGACCGTACGAGGAAATAACACGAGAGTAAGAAGTTTGATCTTGTGTCCTACATTAATCAAAAAAGTTCAAACAATTATAAAATTTTCACTAAGGTATTCATTTATATAAATTTGTATGGAACTCAAGTAAACGTTAATTAACAATGAAAAATAATAATTATGATAGATAAATACATGTTTGCATAAAGATAAAAATTATTTAGTTAAAATAAATGTTAATTTTTTATGAATTCTTTTAATGTTTCTAATGAAATGAAGCTTTTCCTTTAAATAACAAAGTACGTAATTACATAAACATACATAAACATAAACACAAAAGATAAATTTTCAACCTCGACCATTAATTTTTTTGATCCAAAACAAATGTTAAACAAAAGACATGAAGATAGTGGGGATTTATGTGAATGATGATAATTAAAAGAAAGCAGAGGAGACGAAAATAGGTGAAGAATATAGGGGAAAAAGGAGTATAGTGATTTGTGTGATAAAAAAAGATGAAGAGAATAAAATTTTGGAGAAAAGAGCGATGAAGACAGGGACGGGTGAAGAGGAGAAGAAAAAAGAAGAAAAAGAGCAAATCAGGATATTAAATGGTAGAATGAAGAAAGCATTTTTGGATTTCCTAGGAGTAGTAGACAGAAAAACTAGAAAAGGAGGAAAATATGGTAGAGACAGAGATGAGAAAGAGGTCATAACAAGAGAAGAAATAGTGAACCTGTTCGGAATAATGAAAGATGGTAGAGTACATGGTGTAAATGAGATTCCAGCTGAAGTCTGAAAATATGGGGAAACGGAATGAAAGGAATGGCATGGGTAATGTGTAATAGGACGTGGTGATTAGAAGGGTGTCCAGAGTAATGGAACGAAGAAGTTTTGGTACCCATAGTGAGAAAAGGCAAAGGGGAGGAAGTTAAAGATTTTAGGGGTGTGAAGTTGATGCCAAAATTCTATAAGATATATGTAACTGTTTCATCGGAGAGACTGAAGAAAGAAGTTGAGGAAAAAAGGATAGAGCTACCAAATCATACAGGGTTTAAAAAGGGAATGGGGGTGATGGACAACATATACGTTCTGAATTACCTGATGAATACTAGGATTAAAACGGAGAAAGTGGCAATGATAGTAATATTAGTGAACTTGAAGGCGGCGTTAGGATGGAAGCGGAAAATATATATAGGATGGCATACGCGGACGATATAGTGTTGATAGCAGATGGCGAAGAATGGATGAAGGCCTGATTACTGGATTGGAGAAGTATTTAGAAGGGAAAATGTTGAATTTGAAGGATGAAAAGACAAAAATAATAAGGTTTATAAAAGGAAGGGGAAGAATGAAAGAATGTACTGGAATATGGAAGGAAGTAAAGTTAGAAGAAGTAAAGGAATTTAAATATTCGGAATATACCTTGCAAACGAATGGAGCTTATCGAGCTCATATAAGAGAAAGGATAAAAGAAGCAGCAGAGATAATGAAACAGGTATGGAGAATATGAAAAAGAAGGTTCAAGAAAGATTGGAGAAGCAGAATGTGGTTATTCGATACGCTGGTATGGCCCGTATTAGGTTATGGAACGGAGATATGAGGATGGAAGGAAAGAAAAGAGATGAAGAGTTCACAAGAAAGGTAAATAAGGTGGACGTTAGGGGTAGACTGGAGGACACCAGGATATGTGGTGAGAGAAGAAGCGCAAAGGTATACATTGAGAACTATAGAGTGTAAGAGAGCACCGCAATTTGATTTCAAGTTAAGGAAGGGAAAGGGAAACGAGTTAGTAAGAAAGTGTTTAAAGGAGGTAGAAGAAGGGAGAGGGAGAGCGGTAGAACTTACAAGATGAGAACAAGAAAGGAGGGAGTTGTTTAGTGAAAGAGATATGCTATAGGCGAGGGGAATAACGTAAGTTATAAAGAATTGGAGGCAAGAGACAGGGAAAGACAATTAATGGAAAGTTGAAGAATGATTGAGAAATCAAAATATGATAAATTGTATAAGATCATAAAAGAAGAATGCGTACCAAAGTATTTAAAAAAGGGATGAGGTGAGAAAAGATGGACTGAAAAGTAAGATTTAGATTGGGAAGCAAGGTAAGACAGGGAATGTACAGTCTGTCAAGTTAAAGCGTGGGTGGCTTTACTCGCAGTCGGTAAGGTGTATCGACATGATTTTGGTGTCAAAATATTAAGAAGAGCTCCCT
>NC_046657.1:127993419-128036813 GCF_010883055.1 Belonocnema kinseyi | reverse complement strand
GGGAGCTCTTCTTAATATTTTGACACCAAAATCATGTCGATACACCTTACCGACTGCGAGTAAAGCCACCCACGCTTTAACTTGACAGACTGTATAGGGAAAATTAAGAAAGCAGAAAGTGCAGAATATGTAAATGGGCCGAGGAAACATGGGAGCATGTATGGGTAGGATGCAGGACAGGAATGTAAGATAAGAGAAATTGGCAAGAGAATGTGGTAAAAATTTTAGGGGTGGATGGATTGGGGGAAGGGTGGATAAAGAAGTTAGAGGGGGCTAGAAGGCCGAATGAGAAAGTACAAAAATGGAAAAATGGGCATGAGATAGAAGAGAATTGAAAGTGAAGAGAAAAGTAAACGGAAATCTCCTAGATAAGATGCGTAAAGATTTTGTAACAAGTTATTATTATGTATGAATATAAGTACATTAAGAAACGCTCGTTCTTACTCGCTCATTCTCTAGCTTTGATCGCTCGCTCACTCTTCTGACAGTAAAATTGCGCTAGATTATTCCAAGAATTCAAAATATTTTAAATTAAATTAATATTAAGTTTTAAATCCAAGAATAATAATGAACAAACCTGCGAATTCATCTCTAGTTTTGTTAACGAATACATTCCAAAAATTCTCCAAATATAGAAGCCAACAAATATTTTAAATAAAAATAATCTCTCAGGTCACCTTTAAAAATCACAAGCTTAAGTTTTAATTTCTACAATGATATTTAGCTATCTTTATAATCCACCCCTAGTTGTTTTAACGTAAACATTCCAAAAATTGTCCAAGTAAAAAAGTCAGAAATTATTTTTTATAAAAATAATGACTCATGTGACCTTTACAAAACACCAAGTTAAGTTTTGAAATCAAGAAATTTATTAATAATCAGAAGTTTATTTATAATTAAAAACATATTAAAAAAGGTATTATTTTTATCACGTTGTAGTATTTTCTATTACTAGTGCCAACAATTAATAAACTACCTATCGCAGAGGAAACAATTATTGTTAATTGTTAAAATTTAAAGACTGTGCAAAAAAATCAATTACATAATAATTTAATTGATCAAGGCATCAATTAAACAATTACCTGACAAATGACTGAGTTTCGAAAGATATTCTACATCTGAAAAACTTGAAAGTTGGTTTGTAAGACTCTTCTATAAAACTGCTGAGGAAGAGTGTATTTTATAAGTGAATTAAATATTAAATTATTTAATCAGCTTTTTCGTCACTTACATTATTATGTGATTAATTTCTTTACACATTCTTTTATTATCAATGATTTACAACAACTGTTAACTCTGCGGGGGTGAGTTTATCCATTTTTAGCACTTTCAACATAAAATAATACAACGTTATGAAACTAATCCCTTTTTAAACATTTGTATGATTAATAAATAAACAATTTCAAACAAGTTAATTTTTTTAGTTTTAATTTCGACAACAGATATTCTGGAAGTGATTTTCACATAGTAAATACGTTAAATATGCACACAATTGATAGACTGACGAGTATTATTTAAACAATCGTTAAACAATTTATCATATTTTAACAACAAAGGAGAAGAAAGGAAACTTTTAAAGAACTAAAAATGCATATAAGTCACCAAAATGCTTAAATATGGTCGCAATAGTATTAATCTTTACGAGGCCATTACTCATGACCTATTGGGGCTTGGTCATTACGTTTTCTTAGAATTGCTAGAAATTGCATATACTTTAATTAAGGTTTTGAACATTTTTTGTAAAATAAACAGATTAGATATTTTTACGAAAAACGCCAAAACATCTCAAAGTAAAAATAGCCAGAAAATGTTTTTAATAAAAGTAATCACTCGGGTGACCTTTACAAAACCCTATATTAAGATTCTAATCTAACAATCATATTACAAAAAACTTAGAAATTACCCTGAGTTATTTTGACAGAGACCTTCTAAAGTCCTAAAAGTAAAAAAGACAACAAATTTGTTAAGAGACAATAATCACTCAAATCATTTTCACAAAACTCCAAGTTAAGCTTTAAATCTAACAATAATTCTAAAGGTCTCCAAGTAGAAAATCCAGAACATTATTTAAGGGAAAATAATCACTGGGGTAACCTTTAGAAAATTTCAAGTTAAGTTTCCAGTCCAGAAATAATATTCAACAACCTTTTGAATCCATCCCTAGTTCTTTTAATTAAGACATTCTAAAGCCGTCGAAGTAAAAAAGCCAGAAAGTATTGCTCACAAAAATAATCATGCATGTGACCTTCAAGAAACCCCAAGTTAAGGTTTGATCTAAGAATATTATTCAACAACCCTTAGAATCCATCCTTAGTATTTTTAACGAAAGCATTCCAAAATTTTTAAAGTAAAAAGTCAGACAATTTTTTAAATTCTAATAATCACTCAGGACACCTTCAAAAAACGCCAAGCTAAGTTTTAAATGCAACCTAAATATTCAAGAAATCTTAGAATCCACCCCTAGTTGTTTTACAAAAAAAACATTCCAAAGGTTTCCAAGGAAAGAAGCTAGAAAACTTTTTTGGGTAAAAACAATCACTTTGATCACCTTTAAAAACTCCAGGTTAAGTTTTAAATCCAATATTAATATTTGACATTTAATTGATTATTCATTAATGCAATAAGAGTCAGAAAATTCTACTTTGACGACAAATTAATGCACGAGTTTGAATTAAACTATCGCAAAACTTCTTGAAGGAAATACTACATTATTAAAAATATATCAGCTCGTGCTGATATGTAAATTACTTTATTTATTTAACGTTAATAAGTTGATTAAAGTTTGATTAATTACGAGTGGTTAAAGCGTTTCTATAATGGAAGGGCCTGGTCTGATCATAACGTGTACTTATCACTGGAAAAGACTCCCGCTGTTGTCCAGTGGAAAAAGCAGTAAAGGTTAGACTCTTACTCTTCATTTCGCAACGAAGAAAGCAGCCTCAGCCTCATGCCACTTTTCTGGAGGCCTGTAGGAAATTTTTGTCATGAGAGTTGACGGTCGCCGTGTAGTGGCGCTAGCTATGCAGTTGGCCAAGAATTCAAATATTCGAAGGCGAAAGTGTTAAAAAAATTTTTTTTTTAAATAACAAGAATTTTATGATAGTTATAGGTGAAAGATAATAATTTTTAAGATTTCTTGTTATCGTCTAAATAAACAATAATTTTAAAAAATCGTGTAATTAATTCCCTGCTTTTAGACGTAAATCCCAATGTATTTCTGCCAACCACTACGAAGCATCATCCATTCGCAATCAAATTGTATTTTATAATTTATTTCCTACAAAATTATACACATAATTACTTCTGTAATTTTTAATTATCCACAAAGAAAATAGTCTAAATTCTTTAATACTTTTTATTATATTATATAATATAATATTTAGTTAATTTATCAATTTAAATTCATTTCGGATTTGCGAAGATTTTAATAAACAAATTATTTGTTTTGATGAACACAATAAGCTTCCTTATTTATTATTATTTATTGTCATCATATGTTATTTCAAGTTCAAAAAAAGAAATTTGTTAAAAGTGGTTTATAAAATAAAGGAGAATACGCTAGTGTTAATTATAACTAATTTTGGAAAAGAACGCGAGATAAAATTTGGAAAGAAATTTTGGGTTTTCTTTATTTGACATGCTGTATCGCTTACTTCATTCCTTAACAGATTTTCTGCAAATATCATTGGTAATTTTATACTTAAAAAATTCTATTAATGAAAAAATATTGTTTAAAATTATAACAATTTTATAATCTCTAAGAAATGTTAAGAACAAATTGTAATAATGAGATTTGCAGAGAAACTTTTGAGGAAAGGAAAAAGCTCTACAGCATTAGGATTAAATAATAATTGCAATTTTCACCTGAAGTAAGATAGAAAAGCATTAAACCTTAAAAGCTATAGTTCAGTAAATAATGAAAATAGTGAAATATTTATTTCAAAATTTCACCTCCAGTTTTTTCCCAAAAATGGTTATAATTAGAAAATAAAATATTTTCCTCGACTTTATAAATTATTTTTAACGTTTATTTTTTAGCTTCAAATAACTTTAGTTCATGTTTGAAAGCTCTACTCTATTATACTATAGTAATTGAAAACTGTAAAGAAATTATATTATCAAATGAAAATAAGATCAATGCAAAAAGGATAAAATTACAAGTGGCAAATTATTTAAAAAACTTAGTTCCTATGTTAGGATTTCTTTTTTAGAATAAGACCCTTCAGTCGATGTTTAATTAGAAAACAAGTAAAAGACTAAAGCTAAATTTTGTGAAAATAGGTATGGCAAAAAGGAATTTTGAAATGAATTCATTAAAATTAATTAAATTAAACTTGAGAAATTTCTAAATGCAGGCTCATAACTGCTTCAAAATTATAAAAGTTGTACTTTTAAATTATCTTCAGTATTGAATATATTGAAAAGGTTGAAATTTTGAATAAATGCATTTTTCGAACTCCTTGAATCTCTGCTAGATACGATTTCCATGTAGTTTTGATTTATTCAGATTTTGAAAGTTTTCAATTTAAATTCCAGAACTAAATTTCGTTTAAAAAAGTTTTTAGTTCGCGGAAACGAACTTGAACGCGAATCTTAAATTATCATATATTTTTTTTAAACATTGAC
Organism: Belonocnema kinseyi; assembly: GCF_010883055.1. Taxonomy (NCBI): domain Eukaryota; kingdom Metazoa; phylum Arthropoda; class Insecta; order Hymenoptera; family Cynipidae; genus Belonocnema; species Belonocnema kinseyi. The sequence continues at coordinate 128,032,187 of NC_046657.1, read as the reverse complement.
TTTTAAAATCTGAATATCTTCTAAGTAGAGTTGTGTTACTAGGGTGGTTCTTTTTGCTTAAAAATTATTACTATTGATTTAGTGGAATCTTGTTTAACATTAGTTCCTTAATTTTAAATTCTTTAAACAAATGAAATTTGATTACATTTAAAAAAAATAAAAATTACTAATATTTCTTCAGTGGAATAGGGGCCAACCATATACCACGTGGACAATTTTTTTACCACTTTTTGACCCCCCCTCCCCCCTCGTGGACAGCCGTGGAATTTGGACAAATACCCCCCCCCCCCCTCGTACTTTGTCCACGTGGACGTATTTTATGAAAATATAGACATTATTAGTCTGCAAAATGTCCGGGAGGTCGCGACAATTCCATGGACGTAATTTGAGTACTCACTAAAATTTCAGATTCTTTTGTTTTCGTATGTCAACAGTTCGAGCATCGTTGACTGGCAAACAGCTGTAGGTGTATTTTGCAACAATTTATCGCTAATCTGGTCGGAAATTCGAATGAAAAAACGTCATTTTAGTACTCTTCAAACCCACGGGGAATGATTGTTTGGATTTTAAAAACTAACAATTAATTTGACTGGCAGCTCCTTAGTGATGCCAAAGTCAACTAAGAGAGTGTGAAACATGTCAAAAATTCGAGTGAAAAAACGTAATTTTAGTACTCTTGAAACCCATTGGGGATGATTTTTTAGGTGCAAACAACTACCAAGAAGTTTGACTGGCAGCTCCTGAGTGGTGTCAACTTTGGCACTACTCAGGAGCTGCCAGTCCAATTCTTTGTTAGTTGTTTGGACCAAAACAATCATCCTCAATGGGTTTGAAGAGTATTAAAATGACGTTTTTTCACTCGAATTTTTGACCTGTTTGACAGTTTCCCACTTAACTTTGGCACCACTCAGGAGCTAATAGTCAAATTCTTTGTTAGATGTTTGCACTAAAACAATCATCCTCATTGGGTTTGAAAAGTACTAAAATGACGTTTTTTCACTCGAATTTTTTACATGTTTTACAGTCTGCCAGTTAACTTTGGCACCACTCAGGAGCTGCCAGTCAAATTTTTTGTTAGTTGTTTGCACCAAAACAATCATCCTCAATGGGTTTCAACAATACTAAAATTACGTTTTTTCACTCGAATTTTTGACACGTTTGACAGTTTTCCAGTTAACTTTAGCACCACTCAGGAGTTGCTAGTCAAACTTATTGTTAGTTTTCAGCATCTAAACAATCATTCCCCGTGGGTTTCAAGAGTACTGAAATGACGTTTTTTTACTCGAATTTTCGACGAGTTTAAAGATAAATTGTTGCAAAATATACTAACAGCTGTTAGTCAGTCAATGAATTTCGAATTGTTGACTATGAAAACAAAAGAATCTGAAATTTTAGTGAGTACTAAAATGACGTCCATAAAATTGTTGCCAGCTCCCGGAATATAGAAAGTACAAAAGGAGCGATGAGTTGGCTAAAAAACTTCGAATTAGCTTAAAAACGTGAGCTTAAACATGATTTGAATTTGAAAGAAAAAGTCGTGAAAAAAATAGAAATAAAAATTATATTGTGCGTGAGCACAATATAAAAATTGGAGTATACCTTGTCTCATTTCAGTATATTTTCCACAGATTTAGGGAAATGTGTGTCCACGTGGATTCTAGCTCGACCCCCGCAGTACCCCTCGTGGACAAGCGTGGATTTTTTTTCCGTTTCCGGTACCCATCGCGAAAGAACCCTTTTTTGTCAAGTTGTGTATTTTTGGCTTTGGTGAAAGGAATAAGAGTAAGTGGATGCAGAAAAGGCAGAGAGTGCGGAGATCAAGTGTGAAGGAAGAGGGGTGAGTGAAGGCAAAGCTGTGAAGGGTGCAAGTGAGTAGTTTGAAGGGAAAATTTGGAACGTGTGAAGTTTTTGAGGTCAGGATTAGGAAAATAATTGCTTGATCAGAGGGACAAGAGGTAGGTGATAAAGGCGGGAAACGTCACAGAGCTATAGGTAAGGTAGGATGCTGACGACGCGAAGTCTAAAAAGTGGCGTCAGAGGGCAAAAGTTACTGGACGATCTCACAGAGCATAAAACCGTATTGGCAGCAACAGCTGACATTGCTGAAAGCATTTGCAGTGGAGGAAAGGGTGACGTTGATGGCAGTGGCAGCAGCGGTGAGGAAAGTGTCGAGAAGTCGACCAGGGAGAGGAGGGTAGCGGACTCAGGTACGGGACAGCAACGTGGAAGACCCTCACATTTACAGCGTCTCAACAAGCTAGGCAACGCGGGTTAGAACAGAAGTCTCGACAAATTGCAAAAAAAGGCAAGCGCGAATAGCAGTTAAGGAGAGGAAAAATTAAAAGCGTAACGACGGATGATGAGGTAAAAAGGGACAAGGATAACAAGAGAGTTAGAGATAAACGGAAAACACCACAGAGAGATAGGGGGGATATTTGCAAAATTGGAAGCTCTCATAAAAGAGTTCAGAGAGGAGATAAGAAAGAGATTGGCTGGCATGGTTAGGGATATGAATAGGCCGGGAAGCGATGTAACGGGGAAGTGAAAAAAGTTAGAGAAAAATGGGAAGAATGCTATAAACGCTGGAAGGAAGAGAAAGACAGGATGTGGGGTAAGCTAGAGAGCATTGAGAATAGACAGAGAGAGGTTGACGAACAGAGATCTAGAGAGAGGAAACATTTGGAAGAACCGGTATTCAATATAGAAATTAGGAATGAGCATATGGAGAAAAACAAAGGATGAGGACATTAGAGTGCAGGTCAGGGTAGAAGAAGTTAAGAGAATAGAAAGGACAAAGGGACGAAAAGAAGGAATATTTCTAGTAAAAGTGGGGAGTGAGGAGGAGAAAACAACAATTATAGAGGGAAAAAATTATCGAAAGGAAGAAGGGAAAGAATTGAAGAAGATCTGACATGGAGGGAGAAGAAAGGGATATAGCAAATAGATCAGAGGGCTTGGGTATAGAGAAAAAAGGGCCATATGGTGGCAGGGAGACGAAAAAGAGTCTAGAAATAAGTCAGAGGGGTTTCCAAACGACAGAGGGGAAATAAAGTGAAGAGGGAAGGGAAGAGAGAAACGTGATAATAGCTTTCTGGAATGTGTCCGGTTTGAAGAACAAGAACAAAGGGTTTTGTAAGGAGTTGAGAAGTGAGATGTGATTAAAATCAGTGAAACTTAAGCAGATAAGAAGGACTGGAAGGGGATAGAAAAGCTATTACCAAAAGGTTATGTGTGGACAATGCAAGAAGCAAGAAAAGATCACGTCAAAGGGTGTGGGATAGGCATTATGGTGTTAAAGGTGAAAAAAAAATTATCAGTAAAAGGGAAAAAAGATGGGGCCATGGAGGAAAAGGAGGGAACAATTGTAAGAAGAATTATAATTGGGAAAGTAAAAATAGCGGTGGTTTGTGCATACAGAAGAAGAGGGGAAGAGGAAGGCTGGAGAATAATAAGGATGTGGATGAAAGAAAAGAAGGAAGAATTGATTTTAATAGGAGGGGAATTAAATGCATGGACTGACGAATGAGGGGGGGGGGGGGGGGGGGGGGGGTTATAGGATGAAAAAAAGGAGGCATATATAAGGAACTACAAACACAGAGAGACGGACAGAGAGGGAAGAAAGTTACTAGACAGGACAGGAAAAACAGGATGGTTTCTATGCAATGGCAATATGAAAGGAAATGAGGAAGGGGAGATCATAGGCAAGGGAGCAACAGTAATAGACTTCATTTTGGCTGCAGAAAGAATGCGGCATATGATAGGACGTATGAAGGTAGGGAATGAGATAGGGTCCGAGCACCTCCCGGTCATAGCTACACTGAAAAGAGATATCAGTAAGCGCGGTAGTGCAAGAAAGGAAATAGGGCGCGAAAGAAACACGAAAATGGGAGTCTGAGGGTAGATGAATTAAGAGAGTTTAAACAAAATATGGAAAAGGAGAAGGTTAGGTATGAAAAAGAGGAGGAAATAGACTCGTCAATTGAAAGGTTGAAGGGATCGATTGAGAAGATAAAGGATGAGCTAGATACTAATGAAGAAAAATTAGGGGGAAGAGAGGATGGTGGGACGAGGAATGCTTGGAGAGTTAAGAAAGAATAAAAGTGTGTGTAAGCAAATAGAGAAAAGGGGAAATGGAGAAGGATGAGTATAACAGCAGGAAAAAAGAATATGAGAATATGCTAGAAAGGAAAACGCAGAGGGGAAAGGAAGAGTATAAAGCAGGAGTAGAAAAAGCGAACAAAGAAGGTAGGGTGTGGGATGTGATAAATAGGGATAGAGGGGAAAGTAAGGGCGTTCATGAGGAAATAGAAATGGAGGATTGGAAGGATTATTTTAAGGGTCTATTAGGGGGAGAGAAAAATCAGATCAAAGGGGAGAAGTGTAGAATAGTCCAAGGAGAAATGGAGGAAGGAAACGAGATGACAAGAGAAAGAGTGGATGAGCCAATAAATAGGCTAAAATAAAACAAGGCGACAGGAGAAGATGGGGTGGAAAACGAAGCGATGAAGTATGGAGAAGAAGGGACTAGGGGTGGGATGTGGAAGATCTGCAACAACGTCTGGAAAGGGGAAGGTTGGCCGGAAGAGTGGAAGATGGAACTGGTGGTACCGCTTGTCAAGAAAGGGGGAAAAAAGAAGGTAGAGTGATACAGCGAGATCACTTTCATGTCAGTCGGCTATAAAATATATGCAGAAATCTTCAGAAAAAGTTTGGAAAGTATTTGTTCGTAGATTTCAAAGCAGCGTTTGACTCAGTAAATAGAAAAGTGCTAGGCCAGGCCATGATAGAGAGGGGTGTAGAGGGAAATTTGGTGGAGAGGGTAAAGGAAATTTTTACTGAAACCAGGATTAGGTGCGCTTTGAGTCCGTTGCTATTTAATATGCTGCTGGCAGACTTAGAGGAGAAACTAAGGGAGAAAAGGAAAAAAGAACGGTTTTGGGTAATAGCAAACTATACTCTCCAGCATACGCGGACAATGTAATTCTGTTTGCAGATGGTGAGAAGGGGATGAACCTAATGATGAGAACCTTCGAAGAGTATGTGGGAGCAAAAGATCTGACGGTGAACGCAAATAAGACAAAGGTGATGTGCTCCAGAAATAGAAAGATCAAAATAAATTACGTTTGAAAGATGAAGGGACAAAAAGTGAAAATTATGGAGCAGTTCTATTACCTAGGTTTTTGGTTTAAGGCAAAAGGGGGAAACGAGCTGCAGGTGAGGAAAATTAAAAGAGCCTGGAGGTTTAAAGAGAAGCTAAAAAAGTGGAGAGGGAAGCAGAATAACACAAGCATGTTTGGGCGAAATTCGGAACAATGAAGCGAGAGGCAATTTAAGAAATTCAAAATGGGAGCAAGCAAGAAGAAAAATTAGAATAGTTTGTAATATTCGAGAAGGGGTTATGGAGAACAGGACATAGAGTTAGAGCTATTAGTCAAGCAAGGAGAAGAGAGATAGACAAAGATTATAGATTAGAGGTACAATAGATGGTATATCATGGTCAAAGGGTTGACGGAACCAGATTATCTGCAAAAAATAAAAATGAAAGAAAAATGGAGCAGGTTGTACGGTTTAGAATAAGAGAAGGAATAAGAGCATGCAGATATTGGATGGATGAAGAGGAGAATTTATGTAGAGTATGTAGATACATAATGGAGTCATGGGCACATGTACATGTTAGAGAGATGTACAGGAGTGGAAGAGGGTCACTTGAGTGAGGATGAGTGTGCATGTTGGATCTTGGATGGTAGTGGACAGGGAGTGATGTGGATGAAAAGATTAGAAGAAGTAAGGGAAAGTCAGGGAGTAGGGCAGAGCCAAACGGGTGACCCTGAAAAAGGACAGTTAAGAGCAAAAATTGTTTTCAATATCGTGGAAAATGCATTTTTTTATGGTAAGAGGAAACGGAAGCCATGGAAGCTATACTTTTGTTTATCCTACGTAATGCGAAGCAATAGAATGTAAGTAGTAGTTAAGTTAGAGTAAGGATGGAATTATAAATATATGTACAGGAAGCGGAGGCCCTTAAATCCGTCTAAGGGAGATATTAAATACATACATACATACATTTATTTAAATAAATGAAAATGAATGAACTAATGCTAATAAATATTCCTCTTGATGAATAGTGATTATTTATATGGAAAAGCGAATTTTCAAAAAAAAAAATTCAAACAAAATACATTTATATAAACAATTAAAAATTAATAAACCAATGTTATTAAATATTCCACTAGACTCAAAGTAATAATTTTGAAAGAAGGGGCAAATTTAAAAAAAAATACTAAAACAAATTCCGTTTGTTTAAATACTTAATAATTAATAAACTAATGATAGTAAATATTTAACTAGACCAATAGTAATAATTTTGAGTAAAAAAACGAGAATACAGTGCTCAAAGTTCGATTTCATAAAGAATTGAAATTTTTTGTTTAAAGGGTAGTTTTCAGGTATCATGGGAGTGTGTTAGGGGTGTTAAACCCACATGCCTCATACATAAAATTCTTCGTTGGATAATTTTTAACAGACCTCCGTACTTTCCCGTCACCTTTTTTTAAAAACTACAAAATTATTCTAAGAACTCAAAAAAGTGATTTTTCCTTATGCATTTTGTCCAGAGCTATTTTTTTGGTAGAAAATTAATGTTCGTAGTTGAAAATTCATTTGGTCGAATAGAAAATTTATTTTTTTTGTTACAGATGTATTTCTTCGGTTGAAAATTGATTTATTTTAATAAAAATTCGTCTTGTTTTTTTGAAAACATTCCTTTAAGTGAAAGTTTAACTATTTCATATTTGATTAAAATTTTACATTTTAAAAAATCATATACATATTTAGTTGAAAACGCGTGTGTTTAATGAAACATTAATATTCTTTAAAAAAATGCATTTCTTTGGTGAAAAATATTTAACTATTTCATATAAAATTCATTTTATCGATCAACATGTTTTGTTTGTTCGTAAAAAACTGAACAGTTGTGTTGAAATTTTTTAAAAAATCATTTCGATAACTAAAAATTAACATGTTCAATTTTTGGTCGAAAATTAACTGTTTTTTAGCTGGAAATTCGTCTATTTAGTTAAACATTTATGTGTTTTGTAGAAAATTAATGTTTATGGTTAAATATCCATTTTTTATTGTTGAAAATTTGTCTTTTTTTATTAGAAAATTAATCTTCTTTTTAACAAATTTATCTACTTGGTTAGAAATTCAATATTTTTGTTAAATATTCATTTTTTTCGTAAATGATCAATCATTTTTCTTAAAAATTATTTCTGTGACTGAAAGTTGTTTTTTTTTTTGTTGAAAATTCGTTTTTTTTTATAAAAGAAAAATCTTGTTGTTTAAAAATTCATCATTACGGTAAGAATTTCAATTATTTGGTTAAAATTTTTTCTTTAGGGGAGGATGGATTCTTCCTTATCAAAAATTCATACATTTTGTTATATATTCGCTTTATTTTAAAGAAAATTGTTCTTTTTGGTGAGAAGTTCAACCAATTCATTAAAAATGCAAATTTTGTAGAAAAAAATGGATAATTTTCGATAAAATTCACCTTTTTGGTCAAAAATTTATCTTTTGAGGTGATAAAATCATCTTAGTTTAGTTTTTTGCTTAAATACTCATCTAATGTGTTTAAAATATATTTTTTGGTTAAAATATTAATTCTTTTAACTGAAAATAAAACTCGTCGATTTTTTTTAAGTTACCTTTTTTAGTTGAAAATTCGTATTTTTGATTAAATAAGTTTTGTTTCGAAAATAAAAAAAAATTAAATACCATTTAATACGATTGTTCAATGTATTCACTATCGCCAACTTAAACAAAATTAACTTTCCTGTCGCGCCTATAGTCGTAAAAAGTTGTCTGAAAATTTTCCCATCTAGCTTAGAATTAAGAAATTTTTTCTTCAAAATCAATTTTATTTTTCAACTTAGTCTACTTTTAAGTCGTTGCACTTATTACAGCGATGCGCTAGCTTCTTTAACTTTTCCAAATAATATTTAACATCTTTCTCCTCAAAATATGCGTTCACGTTTGCGGCAACCTCCACGTTCAATGAAAATCTCTCTCATGCAAGGGAAACTTTAAGGTTAGGAAAAAGAAAAAAAGTCGCTCGGGAACAGATCTGGTGAATACGGTGGGTGGTTAACCAATTCGAAGTGCAATTCGTGAATTTGAGCCATTGCGATTTCCGAAGTGTGAGCAGGAGCTTTGCCCTGATGAAAAGACACTTTTTTTCTTAAAATACGGTCGCTTTCTTAGAATTTCTGCCTTTAGCGTATCAAGCAATGATGTGCAACTCTCCTGTTATTTTTTTATCTTTTTGGAGATAATCAATCAACACAATCCCGAGTCTATCCCAAAAAACGGTCGCCATCACCTTCCTGGTCGATGAAAACGTCTTTGCCTTTTTGGGAGCAGATTTGCTCTATGCAATCCACGGTCTTGGCTGTTCTCTCATTTCAGAAGTATAGTGGTAAATCCAAGATTCGTCTACGTCTACAGTTCGGAATTAACGCGAAAAATCTGACTCGTTTTGCTTAACCCTAGACTGGTAAACTGGGGTTTCACGACACCCCAGTCAAAGTTTAAAGTGTGCTTCTGACTAAGGGCAGGTGCAGGTTGGTCTAGGACCCTAACCATTATTCACTTCAACCATTTGGGAGTCGACCTCGGTCAAATAGCGAACGCGTTAATGTTCGCTGTGAGTTCTGTGTAGCAGTGAATATAGTGTGGGGTTGCGCTGCACTCCGGTTTACCATTCACGTTCTAGAATTGATTGGGGTAAGTGAATTTCAGTTTTTTTATTAAATCAATTCAAATAGATGTCTTAAGCATGAATTTAAAAGTTCTAAGTGCAACTCGTTATTCAGATTATTCGTCGGGATTTGCGTATATCAATCGATGTCATCCTCAAAGAACAGTCAACTCCACTAATAAGTGCTTAAATAGACAAAAAACAGGCGCGATGTGTTCTGTGTCCTCGAGTTGCGGACAGAAAACAAAAACTCATTGTGAACGGTGTCATCATGGAGTTTGTGAGGAGAACAGCCCTATGGGCAAAAAATTTGGCGACGTCTTTAGGACATCAGTACGACATCTTTACGACAAATTTACGACATCCTATGTCCAGGTCATTAAGTCGTCTTTACGATATCGTAAATATGTCGTATGATCTGACGATGTCTTTACGATATCGAAAATACACTGTAACGACATGGACATAGGATGTCGTAAAGTTGTCGTCAAGATGTCGTAACGATGTCGTATGGACGTCGCCAAATTTGTTCCCACTGGAAGGGCCGTCCTGTGCTCTAATTGCTCCTCTGTAGATTAAACCTACATCTTTTTATCATTATTTCTTTATTGTTGAATATTAATGATAATTTTGCATTATTTATAATAAATATGAATTTTTAATAATCAATTTTATTAGTACTTTTAAGATTTGAACCCCTAGTCAGATTTCTCAAATTTCCTCTACTTCGGGTGTTCAAATAATTAGGTTTTTTTAAGAATGAGCAAAAGAGGCTTCTATGTCTTTAAAGCGCGATTATTTTTCTTTAAAATTCCGTTTCATTTTTTGAAATTGGTCAATTTCTTGAAAAACTACGTTACTTTTTGTAAAAAAAGTCAATTTTGCGGAATTTCCAGGTTTTTTTTCATATTTACCAAATTATTTAACATTTTTTGAAAAATTAAGAGAATATTGTTATTACCATTGTTTTCTACACTAAAAAAAGGAAATGCGCTACATTAAAGTTGTTTCACTACGCATAGAAAGCATTGTGCAACAGTACAAGTTTGGGGTGTAGCGGAACCCCGGTTTACCATTAGAGGATGAACCAGCTCAGTTTACTGGTCTAGGGTTAAGCCGTGACAATAAGGCCTTGGAAATGATGATTCGAATGCGTTTTTGGTCCAAAGTGAGCAAACGCGGCACCCAACGTGCGGATAACTTGCGCATACCCAATTCTTCAGTCAGTATATAACAAATGCGTTCTTTTAATATTCCAATAACCTTTTTCATCTCTCTAATCTTAATTCGACGATTGTCCAGCACTATTTGGCGGACTTTTTCGATGTTATCGTTGTCTGTCGCAGTTTTTGGCTCCCTCGAACGCTCATTATCAGTCAAGCTGATGCAGCCACGTTTGCATTCTGCTGCTCTAAATTTCACGGTCGTAAATTATGGAGCAAGTCTGCCTATACAGTATCTAATGCCTCGATACTCAAGTTTTTGCAGTTTCAGAAAAATCTTCACAACGACTGACTGATAGGATTGTAAAATAAAAAATAAGCGTCCGACATGGCTAAAATTTTACATTAATCGAAGATAATTTTAGATTGGCAACATTGCCATGATTATCCTTCGCCTTATAATCGCTCCATTTTTATTCGAGATGTAGCGAGAATTGCGATGCCAGTGCTATCTATCGTCCTTTAACTTCATTAAACTCGAGATAACTGGGGATTCCCATCTGTCACATGCTTTTTGCGTTTTTTCCCAAATGGCAATTAATACGATATAATTTCTTAAGAATAATCTTATTTATTTTGGAAGAGATATATCAGTCAACACAATTCTTTCATTTTTGTTGTTGCTGATTCTACATCTTTTACTGAAATTTGCTCATTTTAGCGTGACGCAGTAGACGAGATCAGAATTATTCTCCTAATCTCAGTGGAACTTTTGCTGAAATACGTTTAACTTATTACCGTTAAAAGTCTGATCTGCAACAAATTTTAACGTTTGTTTTTTTTGTGTTCTTTAAAATCTGTTGTCTTGATTTGAAACTCGAATTGACTCATACTTTGATGTTCTCCCATTGCTACTAAGGACATCGTAGCAGACGACAGATTTTATTTCATCGTAAGGGGCAATTCACAAAGTACATGATACATTTTTCCGAAACTTCTACATGGAGAAAAACTGATGGCCAGCATGAACATCTAGATTTTCAGAATGTCTACATTTGAGTTTTAACTGAGGGACAGCCCCCTAGATGGTTAGGTACATCTGCGGAGTGTAAAAATTTGATGGTCAAGTTTATTATCCCAGAATGTCAAGCTTACGATTCTTGTGTCAACTTGAAAATCGCAGAAGATTCAGGTAGAATATAGAAAATGGTTAAATCTATTATGTTCATATACAAAAAATGATTAACTCTCTTACTGAAAACAACTGTAGCGGATAATCAAAACGAATATATATTTTACAATTGAACCGAGTATCTCGGGTACTAAAATCTTTTTTTCTTAATTATGAAAGAAATTTTTAAAAGTTAATTTTGCCACATTCCGGGTGAAACTAATACATTTCTGTTAAAATAATTTAAAAAGACGTTATTTAACCACAGATCGAACTATGATGCTTTCGAGCGTCGCGGTCCAAATTCTCTCCCGACTTTCGATGCTTTCAAACCCTGCAAATAATATTTTACATTTTACATTATATAGATTACGAAACGATCGCACATGATGAATTGCATTTTCTACAAAATAGTTAAAACTTCAAACAAATGGTAATATTTTGAAAACGAAAAGACAAATGTTTTTGACATTAATTTAACTTGTACCAAAAAAGTAGTTTTTCAACCAAGAAAGATAAATTTTCTACCAAAAATGATTGGAATTCAATCAAATACTTTAATTTTTCAAACAAAAAGCTAAGTTTTTTAGAAAAGAACCAAATTTTTATGAAAAAAGTCCATTTTCAATCAAGAAAGAAGGTTTTTAAACGTCAAAGGCAAATTTTAATGAAAAGAGTAAAGTTTTAAGCTAAACAGTCCAAAAAGACAACTTTTCGACAAGAAAATCTTTATTTTCTTCCAAACAGTTAAATTTTTAACATATAAAATATACAGGATAAAGTGTTAACTAAAAATGGAATCTTGAAATTTTCGGATAAAAATTGTGTTAAAGAAAATTTTAGAAAGAAAACAGATGTTAAAGAAAGTTGTAAAATTAAAAAAAATTGAATTTTCCAATAAGAAGATTGATTTCCTAACTAAAAAGATAAATTTAGAACTTCTCCAATAAACCGGATAAAGTTTTAACCAAACATAAAATGTTGAATTTTCAGATGAAATACAATCAATTTCAACAAATCATAAATAAATTTTCTACAAGGTTATTGAACTTTCTGTCAAATGTCCACGTTTTGAGACCCCTGAATCCGAAAAACAGGTTTTTACGAATGTGTCTGTCTGCATGTCTGTCTATATTTCTATAAAAGTAGGCACATTTTGAATATATTTGAGACCACTTTTTTTTATTGAAAAATTATCTGTAGGGTTATTCATAGTATTCAAAAAGTCGAACAATTTATTCTAATGACTTTTTTTATAAAATAAAAAAATTGCCAGAGTTATAACATTCGCAAAATTTCAAAAAACAAACGAAAATGAACATTTTATGCCAAATAACACACGATATAAAACAAAGTCAAGAGACGAAAAATGTTGCATTTTGATGCGTAGGTTTGGCTTTAATCATGAAAAACATAATGAGCAGTATAAAAAAATCTGCCCGCTGCGTGGGAAGATTCTTATCACAACTTTTTTCTTTTAATTTATTTTTTATCGCGTGTGTGGGGTACAAAACATTAAATTTTTCATGTTTTTAATGTTATTTTTTTACGATTAAAACCAAAAACAGAACTATAAAAAAATATTGATGAAAATCATTTTTCATTCTTATCAGAGAAGGTATAAGATTTGTGTAAAAATTGACCCCCCCTGTTTTTGTCGAAGGCCCATGTTTTGAGACCCCCTGAATCCAAAATAGGTTTTTACGAATGTGTTTGTCTGTCGGTTTGCTGTATGAATGTATACCTGTCTGTCTGTGAGCACGAAGACTCTTGAAACAATCATTCTATTAGATTGGCCTCTGGTACACTCTTTTACTGCCCTAAACTAAAACTGAAGTTTGTTTGCCAGTTATTTTGGATATAAACTTTGCGAAGTGGGCGCATTTTAAATATTTTTGAGACCACTTTTTTCAAAATCAAATATGAAAAAAATGTCAGAGAAGAAAAAGTACCTCTGTTTAAATACAGATGTAAGTTATGAGTTATTATAATATACATTTATGGGAATGATATACAATTTCAGGGATACAATCGACTCCGAAGCACGAGATGCGTGATGAGAATGTATTCGTTAAGGCCGATGAAGCTTTAACAAAAGAGAATTCACAATTACCAAATTACTGTTGTCGATGCTTCTACCTTCAGTTTTAAAAAGTCTATGCGCCAAGATCGAGCGCGTAGTGCGAGGTCAATACAATATACAATAATAACAGTATTAAAAATTTTAGCATTGTATTACTCTAATCCTAATCTCAAAACTGTGAGTCCCGAGAGTTGCAAAACGCCAACTCACAATACAGATAACCGAAACAACCTTCGCAGTCGCATCCATTACTCCGTGGTGAAATTTGCGCATTATTTATCGATGCCAGTGTCGATTTGATTATTCTGGATAGTGAATTTGGCCGATATCGAATGGTACAACTGACTGAAAACAAGATTTTATAATCCCTGCCACTAAGGCTGATTCTCTGTAGATAGTCAAGTTAAACATAAAATGAGAATCTCTTTGACTATGGAGACATATTTATGGATTGCAGATGATAATTTTTGAAAGGTCAAACTGATCATTGAAACTTTGACACTCAAAGTTTGATTATCTATTTTTCTCCAAATACATTGTGGACGAGTTCCATGTCAAACAAACTGAAATAGAAATGACAAGGGACTCATCCAAACTGTACACATACAAAAATAGATAGTCAAATTTTGAGTATCAAAACTTAAATGGTCAGTTTCACCTTCCAAAAAGTATCATGTACAAACCATAATTTGTTCTCTATACTGAAAGAGATTCTCATTTTATGTTCAACTCGACAATCTACAGAGAATCAGCTTGAATGACAGGGATTATCAGATCGACACTCTAGTATGGTCAAGTTAAACGCCCCCTCTTTAAGTATTTTTCCCGTACGAGATTGTCAAACTTACTATCAGGGATGATCGAATCAAACATCCGGAATGGTTAAGTTGAATATTTTGTTTTCAGTCACATGTACCATTCGAGATCGGCCTATACCTAAAGAACATATTTTTCGCTTTGCCCACTTCGATATAATGATTAATTAATAACACAATATTTACCTTAAGTCACACATGTAATCGAACTCTGGTGGACATAAATTAATGAAGATAATTAAATTACAAAATAATAACGTAATTAAAATTGATATAATAACTTTGTAAATATCGTTTGCAGGTTATGTAGCAATCTTGTAAATATAACGGCTTATTCATGTCAGTGCTCACAACCCTGGAAACTTTTTGAACCGCGCTTGCGTCGCGCCGGCAAAACAATGTGTTACTGTTGGCGCGCTGATTTTGATTAGAGTCGATATTCAAATGTGAAATTTATAATAAATAATGATTATAAAATTCATTCACAGAAATTTCGTAATCCTAGAATAAGATTTTGATGGGACAGATAAAAATTTAAATCGCTTTTAATTAAAAAGACGTTATGAATTCCGAGTTCAGAGAAAGAGATCAAGTTTTTTAGCACAATGATTAATCTTGTCTCTGTCGAGTTTCTAATTTTTATTGTTTTCATTTAGATCAATTTAACCTGAAATAAAGTCAATAAAGTTACTAAAAATAAATTGAAACTTTTTTTTAAAGTCAAAATAAAAAACATTTTTTTGCAATAAAATCACAATATGTTTTCATCTGTCACTCAAAAATTCTATTTTAGGAATACTAAATCACTTTTGAAGCATTTACCAATCATTATTTATTATACATATAACATTTGAATATTTATATAATTTAAAATTCGTGAGCTAAAAGTAAAAAATCGTGTTGCTTGCGCGAAGCAAGCGCAGTTCAGAAAGTTCTAAAAATTGGGAGCACTGATTCATATGCAAGAAAATTTTCGTCGTAAGTCATTGGTCGATAAACGAATTCTTTATGCTCACATTTAAAAATACGTCATCAATAATATTCAATTATTAAAAAGGGAATCTTGCATTAATCCTTTTGAAATTCTTTCTTTATTTCAAGAAAATATCCTAAGTATGTTTTCAACTTTATAAAGTAATGGTACCTTTTTACGGAGGTCGAATTTGAATAAACTGATAAATTAATTTTGAAACATCCAGTTCGTTTCTAGGTTCTCAACCAATGAAATTTGTCATAAATCTACAAAGCAGCTAGAAATTAATCCCATGAAAAATATTAATTCCACGATTATTTCAAAACAGGCATTCGTGAAAAGATACCCTGAGTATAACGAACAGTATGCGCAATGAAATCCTGAGTAATATTTTTGCTCTCATGGTGAGATGTGCAATTACATTTGTTACTTTTTAAAAGCGCAAATATAGTGTTACGAGTGACGTAGAGTTGTTGCAAAAACGAATGAAAGAATGAATGTTTCTGAAGCCTCTCCACTTTTATTTAATTTAAAACAACTAAAGGTCATTGTAATATTTAAAAATATTAATAACGGCTAATTGGCTGACCCGATCTTCATAGTGCTTATTGAAGACTATGCTTCTAAAAGATTCACTTAATAATAATTAATTACAAAAGTTTATCAATTGTACATCAAAGATTTTCTAAATAAAATTATGTGAATAATTTTTAAGATTTTTCATAACTTTCAAGAGGAGGTTAAAATGGGTTAGGTAAGTGATAAATTTGCACTGAAAATCAATAAAATTGCATTACATTTCCAATTATAAATTGACCAATGATTTTAAATCATGGTAATTTAAAGATGGTGTAGACATAAGCCAATTTTGTATTAAAAATTCTAAAATAAGTGAACCTTAACAATTAAGAAGAAAAATGAATAAATATTAATATCGTTTGTGTTTGCTTGACCGACATATTCTGTAAATTGTTAACCTACCAACATGACTTTGCAAGCGGTTGGCTTGTGAATGGGCTTTGATGCTGTTATTTTCAAGTGTGCTCCAAATGAACCCATTTGGGTCTCTACAGGTATCTATTGGAAGCTCAAGTTCTAAATGACACCAACTTGCATTTGCGCCGCAACATGAGTGTACCCATAGTTTTTTCTGTGAATTCAATGTTTCAAGTTGTATTGCAGTCATTATTTTATTATGGCCATGTGACGAGAGGGTCACGTGACCAAACCTGGTCTTCAACTTTTTTTCCCAATTTACGTCTAAATGAAATAAGGTATCGCTCTAAAAGTTTAAGAAATGAAAGTGGAGGTAATAAAGTTCATGTCTCTGCTTTGTTCCGGTAAAAGCTTTGAGAAAAAATTTGTTTTTAAGAAAATACCAGTGGAAGTTTTCTTTCCCAACTTACATCCACACGGGATGAGATATGGTGTTAAAAATTTGGCACGATAAATAGAAGGGATGCAAGAATATGTATCTGGTCCTAAATAATTAGAATAGTGAAAACAGTTTTTTTTTTCAATTACTATTTTGGAGAAATATCGACCGTGCTGTCGACAAATCCCGCACGCAATTTGCAATGTTGTCAATGGGCTAGTTATGGGGTTTATATTGATCAAAGTGGAGCGAAACAAAAAAAAATAGTTCACGAACATTATGCACAAATAATGCAAAAACTAATGTTTGCATTTGAAATGCAAATAAACATATTTGGTCTGACATACGTATCAGTCTGGTATCAGCTGTTATAATCATCACGTGGCCTTATAAGCATAAATTATTTTAAAACCCACAATTACGTGGACCCTGGCGGACCGAAGAAACCAAATGGAGCCTCCACAAAGTACCCATAAAGACCCGATTGGGTCCCTATTCGGTTCCTTTTTTAAAAACTCGAAAAAACAGCAAAACCAACTTTTAAATCGTTGAAATTCGAGTTTTACGTTAAAATTTCTTGTATAAGGTCACGGAATAATCGCAATAGTTTTTTTTTCTGCAACGGTAAAGAGTTAAAAAAATATAAGACATATAACGCCTGTTGACTGCTACAATTCAAACGCACCGCTTGTAAGTAGTACTCAACAGGCGTTATACGTCTTATATTTAAAAAAAATTTTACCGTTGAAAAAAAAAAACTATTGCGATTATTCCGTGACATTCTATAGGGAATTTACACGCAAAATCTCAATTTGAACAATTTAAACGTTGAGTTTGCTGTTTTTTCGAGTTTTTTCAAAACGAAACGAATGGGGATCCAATGGGATCTTTACGGGTAATTTGTAGAGGCTCCATTCGGTTCCTTCAGTCCGCCAGGGGAGTTCATGAAGAGTTGGCAATGGAGTCCAAAGATCATCCATCTATTCCTACACGAAAAAAACGATCTCGCTGATAGAATAATATTTTTGTCTTTAGAACTAGAAAGTATAGTTCTTGCACCAACACTATCGGATGGTCCTCACAATTGTAGCAGTATAGGTGTAACAGCTATACAAGTATTCCTAAACGTCATTTTGCTGCACGAAGGATACAAGTTTGTTGTATAAAAATACACCATGAAAATTCTTTCAAGGTATTAAAAACTGAAAATATACGCACACACACACACACACACACACACACACACACACACACACACACACACACACACACACACACACACACACACACACACACACACACACACTTGCGAAACGCTGTTTTTCTGGATCAGAAGGTCTAAAAACGTGGAGATTTTAGGAAAAAGGTACGATGCGAAGAAACTTTTACAAAAAAAAACTCGAGCAAATGACGCTTCACTTCCATTTTAAGGTTAAAGTCGCAGGTGTATGCGAAGCAGTGTATTGGTCCCGCGACCAATTAGTATAGTTGTATATTGACACTATATACGCGTACTTTGCTAAACAATAATTCTGTATAGTTCGAGCGGCAATACTGTTTTTTCAGTGTAGGTAAATTTTTGTTTGTTGAATTGAATTGTTTGTGACTTAAAAATAACATATTTTTTGGTTGAAATACATAAAATTACATTATTCGTTGTAAACTCACACTTTTTGGTTGAAAATTAATTTTTTTATCAAAAATTTAATGATTATAAATGTAAGTTTTGGGTTAAAAATTATCTGTTTAGTAAATAATAATTTCCCTTTAATGTTCAATAATGTCGGTAAACTTCTTTTATTTCTGGACTGTAAAATCTGCATTTGTTGAAAATTCGTCCTTGCAGATAATTCGTACTTTTGGCATTAAAATTAAATTACTTTGTTAAAAATTCATGAATGTTGTTCTAAGTTGGTCTCTTTGGTAGAGCATTAATCCTCTTGTTTAAAAACTAATTTTTGTCTTGGTTTAAAATTCAATACATTTGTAGAAAATTTACTGATGTTTTGTTAAAAATGATTTTTTCAAGCTCATAATTCTACTAATTGATGTTCGGTTAAAACTTCAACCTGCCCATTGGATAAGTTGGAAATTTTGTTATTTTTGATGGAAAATCAATATTCTTGGTCGAAAATTCATTTCTATTATTTAACAACTTTTTCAAACATTAATTTTCTTCCAAAGTTTTCTTTACCAAATTTTTTATCTGAAAATTTGTTTATTTCATTTTGCGATTAAAACTTCATACTGTATATATTGTATAAATTAGGAATTCAACGGTTTGGTAAGAAATTCATGTTTTCTTGTTGAAAAGTCTTCTTGTATTTTGTTAAAAAGACATTTTTTTGATGAGAAAGTCAATATTGTATGTATTAAATTTAACCTTTATGTTGAAAATGTAAATATTTGATAGAAAACGCATATATTTGATTGAAAAGCCGTATTTTCGGGTAGAAAATTATGCTTGTTTTTTTGAAAGGTCAACTGCTTTCTAAAACATTCGACTTTTTAGCTTTTAAACTTCACTCTTTTCTTGAAAATTTGCCTTTGTATTAAAAAAGTCTTTTTTTTTGTTGAAAATTAACTTTTTTTATTAAAATTCAATATTAATCGTTTTAAATTAGAAATTCAATTTTTATGGTAGAAAAGTCATCTTTCTTGGCTGAAAATTTATCTTTCTTGGTTGGCAAGCAACTGTTTTGCTATAAGTTCAACTGTTGTAGAAAAAACCGTCTTTCCTGTGTCGAAAATTTTACTATTTGGATAAATCTTTAAATATTTTTGCAAAAATTCGTTTCTTTCACTTGAGAGTTAATATATTTGGTGGCTAATGTGACTGTTTTCATCTTCTGTTATCTTTCCGTAATCAATATAATTTTTAATGTAAAATACTTGCAGGGCCTGAAAGCATATCTTTTGATCAACCTTGACGGCCGACTCGCTTTGAAGTCAGATAGCACAAATATCACGTAAATTCGTTATTTCAAGTTACACATTCCGTTTCATTAAAAAACTAGCAAGGGGTTTTAATAATACAAGACATACATATACAACTGGAAACATACCCACATCATGTAATGTTTCTGATATGTGGCAAAATTGATTTTTTAATAATTATTTCAATAACAAAAAATTTGAATACCCGAGACATTCGGTACAGTTATAATATATATTCGTTTTGACCAGCAAAGATAATAATTTTGATTAAATAAACAGAATAGATTTAACCATTTTCTAGATTCTACCTAAATATTCTTGGATTTTCAAGTGAACACTTTAAGATAATCTAGTAATACCTTCAATTTTTGACATTCGAAAATCATAAGCTTGAAATTCTGGGATAGTAACCTAAGCATCAAATTTTGTCACTCCACGGATGATAAGCCCAACTGTCTAGAGGGCTATCCCATAGTTAAAACTGAAATATAGTCAGTTTAACACTCTAGATATTCATACTGACCATCAATTTTTTCCCGTGTAGTTACGACTTTTCTTGTTTGGACGGCAGTATAGTATATAAAACAATAAACACGACAATATTAGCAAATGGAGTAAAGAATCAAAAAGTGAGGTTATAATACAAAAAAATTACAGCATTAAGTCTCTCTGTACCTTTATCGCACACTGAAAAAAGAGTGAAGTCATTTTGTAAAATTGTTCCCAATTCTGGTTTTCAATTTGCAATCTATTAAATACTTTTATGCAAAGGCGAGCAATAAATTATCTGCAAAATGACAGCACTTTCTCGAAGTTCATTGTCGGAAAGAACTCTAGTTTTATATGAACACTTCACACCGATCTAAAAACTTTTCGTGAATGATGAACTCTATTATAATAACAATTATAATCCTCTGTTGCAAACTGGAATTTAGTGAGGAATTATAATTTTGACTGTGGGTTAGGGAACATTTGATATAGAACAGAAATTAATGATATAATTGATATAAGATAATTCTCACTTAAAACAATAAATTTTTGTGAAGATTTATGTTTTACGTTTAAAACAAAACTTTTCATCTGTACTAAAATTTCGAAAAAGCACATTAATTTTAATTTGGAAAAAGGGAATTAAAAAAAAACTTCTTTCAAATTAAAAATTTTGAATTTTGTATCCAAACTTCAGTTTTATTGATCAGAAGTATGTTACAACTTTTTAAATGGTTAGGAATCTATAAAAGTGGTTTAAAGTCATTGTAAAGTACATACATAAATTTTATATCAAGCGATGGATTGGGCTTGAAAGTAAAAGAATATATAATTTTTCATATCAGTTTTAACGAATTTAGTAATTATGTTTTTTGTTCCTTGGAACTTAATCTAATGAAATGTAAATGTCTAAGTAGTACAATGTTGACGTCTGATACGTAAGAGATAAAGAATATAAAGTTAATTATACAATATCATGATGAAAGACTAGAATATTCCGTTACTAAATTAGCTTCGCATCCAATTTGAAAGGATGATGATTGTTTATACTCTCGTGTTGTCATTAGGGGTTATCTGCAATTATATTGGTAAATATAATAATATAAGATATCTATAATAAAAATATATCTATTATCAATCCGAAATTATTTCTAAGAAACTGATAATGCGTGCGAAAACAACGAAATTCTAAAAGTGTAATTACTAATAGGGAATTCGTACCATATGTGCGCGCACATCTGGAAAAGTCTTGCAGGGTTACCCATTAAATACGAAAAAAATATTGGAAGTGAAATTTTATATTAAAATCTTGCAGTTTATTGTGTGGAGGGCACAGAAAAGTCTAATTTAAGAAAAATTTTTACAAAAAAAAACGAACAAGATCCAAAGAAATTACAACTTAGAACAATGTCAGCTCAAATTTAATCTGTTAGAATATAAAGTGAATTTTCTTTTAATGAAAATAAGTAATTAGGATCTTCATAAGTTTTCTAATAATGCTGGAAAACTTAGAAAATAAATTTGTTCTGATAAAAGATTTTACAAATTTCTTATTTGATCTACTCTTAATACCTTCTAAAAAGTTCCATATGTCCAGTGTTCACTAAAAGTGGAATAATAAAATTCGCAGTTATCAAGATAAAATTTAAGAATGTACGATATGTACAATCATTCTCAAAATTCGCCAATCTTTAAAATGATTGATAAAATCGACGAAAATAGATCTAATATTGATTTCTGGAAATATTCACGGGAGCTTCGAAGCGTACTTTAGAAAAAATAATTAATTTAAAAATAGTTAATTTCGAGGTGGTTATTTACAGTTTTAGGTGATACTTTCTCTTACGGGAGGGTTACAATTCTTATTTAATCCTAATGATCAAGAGCTCAATTTATTCTTTGAAGGATTCTCTAGAATTCTATTTCTGTGCTGTTAATTAAAATTTAAACTCCACATTGTTTTACTTGGTTTAACATTAATTTTGTTCATAACAATACTTATTATATGATTTTTTAATTAATTTTTTTTAATGAAATTCACCCAAACAGGAATTTATAAAATTCTTCGAAGAAGAAAATGAGGTCTTGATAATCAGGATTTTATAAGAATTGTAACATTTCCCTAAATATAAATAAAAAATGAAACCAGTAAATAACTACTGTTAAATGAAAATCTTAACCCGAACTATTTTTTTCTGTAGTGTGATTAGAAGCATCCGTCAAGATTTACAGAAATTAATAACAAATATATTTTTGACGATTTTCAAAATTATTTCAAAGATAAGCGACTTTTGAGATTTATTGTATGTAGTGTACATCCTTAAACCGGAAAAGATGAAGTTCTAATCAAGGAGATTACGTTTTATCCAGGAAAATATGTTCACAAAAAAGAAAAGGATTGCTGAAAAAATGTTTCTCCATATTGCTTATTTACTTCTTTTTCATAAATAAAAAAAAGGAAAGTTGATAACTTCAGAATTAAGTGCAGCTTCCTAGCAATTATCTAAGGATAGATATTTGTAATTAATAATAAATTGTTTAAACAGCGATGTTTACCCTCTGGCATTGATTCCTGCCAGAGTGAAAAGTTCACAAAAAGAGGAAAATTTCAGAAAAATTGCAGCTTTCTCGCATTATTCTAAAACAATTTTATATTAAATTGTTTAAAACATTATTTATGGTTATTTTTATAATTTTCTTGTTTTAATTAAAAAGTTCAAGTTAAGTCTGAAAATTCGGAAAAACCTGCGACTTTCTAACTTTATTCTGAGAGAAAGTTGATACTAACAATTAAAAAATAGTTGAAAAATGTCTGTGAACTTCTAATTATCAGTGGAAAGTGGTATCTGATGTATAAGAAACAATAAGTAATTTAAAATCCGCAAAAAAACCTAATTACTACTCCAAACTCAGAAGAACGAATTGTACAACTAGGGGGTTTCTTTTGGAACCTATAAAACAGACTTGTGGGAGTGTCATTTAAACAGTAAATTTTGATTTCTATTTTATAGATCACTGTGAAGAAAATTGTCAAGTTTTAATTCATTTTAAATAATATTGAAGATTCTCAATCTTTAGAAAAACTTCTCATTTTTTATGTTAAATACGTGTTAAAATTATCGAAAGTGCATTATTATTATAATTAAGTCGCGCTCGGTCTTTATATTTTTTACATGCTTGCGCAAATCTTTTAAAAGTAAGATTTAAAACATCGACTACTTTAATTTTATGATTGTGAATTATCTTTTTTTAAAAGAAGTTAGGTAGCGAGTTTGAGCGCACCTATGGCGCGCGACTGATGGCTCTCGTACTCCGCGCTCGGTCTTTGCATTTCTCCCACCTTCGAGCACAGAACTTTTAAAATCAAAGGTCAACGGATCGACGACTGAAATTCTGCGATTGTGAACTCTCTTTTGTTAAAACTCTTTCGACTTTAACGAACACATTCTCATCAGGTATCTCGTACTTCACATTCGATTTTGTCCGAACTGTCTAATACAGGAACCTATATAGGATACTATGTAGGCTCCTATACAGGAACCTGTATAAGATCCCATATAGGACCCTATGTCCTCTTTCGACTCTTGTGTCCTTTTTCCAAAAATTCAGTTTTTTTATCTTATTTTTTTACGATTGAAAGAAAATCTACTCGTACTATCTTGAAATGATTTATAAAAAATATATGTTTTTTTACGCGAACAACTTTTTTTTTGCTAATTTAAGTTCGTAGCTTGTGTCGTTTAAAAAAAAATTAATCTTTTTATTTTGAATATTATTTTTAAGGATTAGAGCAAAAAAATATTCGGAAACATTTGGAATGAGAAAATTGATTAACAACAAATTTGTAGATTGTTAATTAATTTGATTTTTAGGTTGAACAAAAAATGGAATTTTTTGATTTTTTATTATTTTTTGTACGATCAAATTTTGAATTTTCAACTAAATTAAAAAAGTTCCAAGCATTGTGAAACTCACTTTGATGTTCAGTTTTAGAATTTTCATCCTAAATAGCTTGTTTACGAAGCCGTTTTTTCTGTTTAGGTCTTAAAAAAAGTGTGCCAAAGCAGAATTCAATCAGATCAATTTTTCAAAAGTTATCGTGCTTATAGAATACACGCTACATACTACAGACTACAAAATGACAGACCGATACCTTCGTCAAAATCCTTTTTCTTACTTAGGGGGTCTTAAGAATTGGAGATTTGACAAAAATCGAAAAAGTGAAATTTTATAGATAATCAATACCTTCTTATTAGGCTGAGAATGTAAAAAATTGTGGTAAATGATCTGATGCGTGCAAAAAGAGAAAACATTGGCACACGAGGAGTTGCGTATAAAAAGAAGTAATTACGTTAAAAAAATACGAAGCAAGGATTTCAGACTATGATTTAGGATCAAATAACGGGTTTCAGTCGACAAAACAAATTGCCGAAAATTGGTGCTCACGCCCTTATTTCCCGAGACTCTTCAGTTAATCTTTTAATAGTCACAAATCTTCATTGCCTTTTTTCAGAAATAAATGCTTCGAAAAGAGATTTTCCAATGCCGCCAAATTTTAGCGGAGGACCTAGACCTAGATTTGTGGAAAATTCATCTAACATATGTGGAAGCGGTTCTAGCGGGGGTCGTCGTGGCCGGGGTCGTGATCACAATGCTCCCCTAGGGAGGAGATCTAGGACACCTATTGATAGCCGACATATCCCAGTTAACCCAATTGGGCCACATCTTCCACATAACCCAGTTCAACCAGAGGACCCACCACCAGAATACACTCACCTAATTTTGAACAGGCGTGTTGGGATTTGGAAAGATCATGCAGGTAAAGTGGCATTGGTTCAGCCCACCGAAGGTACAAATATTGTGCCAGACAGCAGATATTTTAAACAGCACAACAATTATATTACCAAATATGCTTTATGGCCAAAAGGAGTATGGGCTCGCTTGTACATATCTGATCGACTTGAACTTTTGGGAGTTACGCAATTACCGGACCCAGGTATGTATAAATGAATGTGGCAGAAGATTTTTGGTAAATCTCGGGTAAAATTATTTGCTCTTAATTTTGTCATGAATCTCTACAATTTGTCTTAAATATGTCTTCAAGACTCGGATATCTGGTTTCGTTTCACCAGCTGGAAGAACGTTATTGTAGGTATAGGTGCCCACTTGCACCAGCGAGCGTACAGTAAGCTCATAGCGTTGGTGCAAAACGCTTTTTCGGCAGTGGCTCTCTGTCGCAGACGTGGAACTCTTGCGGTTTTGGACCGACATCAAACAGGCTACTCTCATTTATACTAGCTCATTGTACACGCGCTTTACCTCATAATCCTAGATGGAACTGTAGTCCAGGCAACGGGGAATTTCACTGCACCAAAAAAAATCTGTCATGGTCGAATTTTTTTACACAAACGTTGGGGATAGCTTTATAATGATATGGTATAATTTCCCAACCGTATTTATTTCTGAGGCGGCTGCTAGGTTAAAAGTTGTTAAAATACAGAAAACAAAAAGTCGGCACGATGCCGCCCTATGCGCTAGTACGCCGCGCCGTCCGATTGACAGGATCACTGTTCAAGCACATTAGTAGCTCGGTTTAAGCGCCATTGCTAGCAATATGTCTCACTCGATCGTCTGGTGATCAAAGTGCCGGCTACAGACCGCCTATATGGAAGCTCGAAATGTCAATGAATGGATTCCTTTAATTAAAATTACAATTATGTATAAAAATATCAGTTTAAGGTGCATAAATTAAAAATATACATATTTGCAAAGAAATATTTTGATTCTTGAAGGTTAAAACATTTTTCAGTTTCTTTGAGTCTCGGGAAAGTGAAACTCGCGAACGCAAATCCTTCAAACAAAAAATAGATCTTCCGGACGAGTGTTTCGCATATTTTTTTCGATAGTTTTTCACAAGAATGGACCGATTGTTCAGCAACAAAAACTATCTGCGACCGGCTCAGGATTGTGGAAAATTATAGTTCAATCCACCGCCAGTAGAGGGCTTTCAGTTTCCAGAACATTAATTCCGACTGCGGCAGACACATCGTTCCTCGGCCACTTTGATGTGTCACTCATTCTTACCGACCAAAAGATGCTTTATCTCCGGCACGCCATCTTCCGCCTATCGGCCCGGTAATGTGGCAGACATGTTTTTTATTTGAGACAATGACATATTTTTAGAAATAACTCTACAGCGGTTCATTCTAGGTCGATTACGGTTATGGTGAAAAATGTTCACAACTTTATAGTTGGCTATAAAAGGTTATATCTGTTGTGGACTAAAATAAAAAAATAATCTCGGAAGAAACTTTGAAAATAGAGCAGGTGATTTATACTGAAGCAAATGCATGTTTGTACTAAATAAAAAAAATGAACTCACTTGCATTAAGAATCCCATTTTTTCCTCAGAACGATAATATTATGGTCTCTTTCAAAGCATCAAACATGTAAATTTCAGAATTGAAGATATGGTGTAGGGAAAAGGCAGAGAAGGTTATCCTCGTTCTCAATGGCAACGGCGACCGTGGTTGAGAATGGCTATCTTGGTCAATTATGATGAACTCTTTGAAAATTTGCCTAAACAGCTTTCTGCCACGATAGGTTCTGTCAATTAATTTCTGATGTTACCTATTGCCGATTAATGATAAAATGATTTTTCTGTAGAAACGAGAAAAAATCTCCCTCGGCCCGGGTTTGAATTTAAATGCCCTTGTGGCATAATTGGTTAACGCTCCGCTCGTGAAAATTGGGGTTCCCTGTTTAAACTCGGACCAAGGAAGATTTTTTACTCGTTTCTCAAGAAAAATTAGTTGACCAGTAATCGGCAATATCTGCCATCAGAAATTAATTATTTAATGACCCTGGTCGACACAATAACATCAATTATAATTGATGTTATAAGAATTATTGTTGCTAATAATCATTAGTATACTCTGTATTAAAAAAAGCTGGGAAATCGGTCCTCACCCCTGCTAGACGTAAGGGGGCTTCCATAAACCACGTGGCCCATTTTTTGCCACTTTTTGACCTTCTCTCTCTATGTGATCAACCGTAACATTATCGTCGACCCCCCACCCCCTTAGAGTGCTACGTAGTTTTTTTCTATTTCTTGAAAAAATATAATACAACAAAAAATTATGAGTGGCAGGAACCACGCACGTGGTTTCGGCCAGAATTTTCTTGTTTCGACTCGTTAACTAGGGTCAACAAACAAAAAGACTTTGGGAAGGGGCACGCGTGAGTAGAAGGAAGGGCCACTCGACTTGATTCGATTTGGTTCGCAGGGATTTAATTTAGGACTCCGAGCGCTATTTCAAAAAAGGAGTAAGCTATGCGTTTTTCACACTTGAACATAAAGCCACATTGCTGGGACTTTTACTCCCTGCCCCTATGTGGATTAAATTAGCATTTTATCGACCCCCCCCCCCCCCCCCCCCCCCCCCCCCCTTAAAGCAACAACGTAGTTTATGGAAGGCCTCTAATGCCAATAAAACTCATACTTATCTTCGCTACCTACATGCTAACTTTAATTTGGAAATTCACTTGTTTGTTGATTTCAAAAAAGGACTAACTTTTTATCTGAAATAAATTCCCTCACGTGTACCAAAATGTCTTCACTGAGTTCTCATAAAAATGGCCCCTAACTCAAATGAGATTACGCATCAATTATTTGAAGGCATTCATATTAAGATTATCTTTTGTGGGACTAAACAGTTGACATCTGCTAAGTATTAAAATTGTACGACCGATAAAACTCGTCGTTTGTATTTACTGATTTTTAGGTTAAAAATGCGGAACCTGTTGGTTGGAACAACTATAGGTGTATCAAGTTTAACAATAAAAAGAGTAAAATTTTTATGCTTTACAATTGAAACATTAGAAATAGTCTGGTTCTGTCTCAATTGCTACAAATAGGACCTAAAGAAATAATTTGAAATAAAATAATATACTAGGATCGGATTAGTCAATAATATTATTATTGAACTTGGGCACTTTAATAAGAAAATGTCAGGTTCTTTACTCTATTTTCTATTAGAATTCTATAATTCAGTTTGTCACGATTATTTAATTTTCTGTGCCTCAAGTGTAATTATTGTTTTTTTTTTATTTTCAGTTTGGTTTTTAATATTTATATGATGAAAAGTCTTTTTTTCCAGCTGGAAACTGTCCTATACCAGGAAAATTTTATATTACCTATAATAAAAGTGTAATTAGGGTGGAGTATAACACTACTACAAAAATTATTCAGGGCTTTGGATTTCATCCCCGTAATACTATGCCAACTGTCAATAGTAGCAGCTATAAAAATCTTGCATTCAGAAAGGTTGATTTTTGTAACATAAAATTTACCATTGCTTACGAACCCAAGGATCATCAAGCAGATGAACATATGTGGTCAGCTTATATTGAAGAAGTCCCACAGGAAGTTACTTTCGATCATCTATTGAAACCCCAACAATAATAATAAACTTTTGGGAGCTTTTTTCAGCACAGTTTTGCGCCCACGTCAAGATCAATCCATACGAAAGATAAATATTTCAAGGTCATGCAAGATACTGCTACTACTCAATTATTTCGTTTTAAATAAGGCTCCTAAAAATGTATTATTGAATTAATAAAAATTTTAAAAAGTACAGTGAGGTAACTCAAACCTCAATCAGAGCCTAAAATAGGTAAAATTTAGTTATTGTTTATTATTTGATAGATTATAATATATTATAGAAGAGATTTTTGCCAAATTTTTGAATTATCTTATGCTAAGCATAAATTACCGAAGGTCTTTTGGCCGAAAGTGGGGAGTCAACGATTTTTCTATACTATATCACGTGAGGGGATTGAGGGGGTGGAGAGTATATTTAAAATTGTTTTGACGTAATAGTTCTTCAAGTCTCTAAATTTGTAATAAGCAATATAGTGAGACAAAGTGTCTTGTAAACCGTTGTTTATCAGTGCAATCTGTTAAAAAATTTACGTTAGTTCATTAATTATTTTAACAATAATCTTTGTGATTTACCTAATAATTTCGTTAGTAAATATTGATTATAGTCTTAATATCAAATTTAACAATCATAAATTCGTGAACTGTTAATAAAGTAATAAACAAATAAAGGATCATCCACAAATTATGCGTGGTTTTTGGGTACCCCCCCCCCCCCAAGGCTTTATAAACTTACGGTTTAACACCTTATTTAATGACAAAACTTGCTATTTAATTATAGCAAGCTTCACTGTCATTATACTTTTCCACGTTTTACACTTGAATTCAATCTTTAAAAATTTATTATTTCGTTAAAAATTCACCGTGTTGGTTGAAATTTCCATAGTTTTTTTAATCTGTATTTTGGCTTAAGAATTCGAAAATTTTAATAAATTTTCTGTCTCTCTGACAATCCAATTTTCTTGTTGCAAATCAACTATTTTGTTGAAAATGCGAATTTTTGGTATAAAGATTAATCTCCTTTTGTAGCAGTTCAATATTTTTTGTTTGAAAATGCAACTGTTTGGTAACAGATTAATCTGTTTCGGTCAAGAATAAAAAAATTTTAGTTAAAAATAGCTATTTCAAGGTTGAAAATGTAACTATTTTATGTAAAATTGTATGTTCAGTTCCAATATTCAATAATTTGATAGAAAATTAAACGATTTTGGTAGAAAATTAAACTACT
The DNA here is from genome assembly GCF_010883055.1 of Belonocnema kinseyi. NCBI lineage: Eukaryota > Metazoa > Arthropoda > Insecta > Hymenoptera > Cynipidae > Belonocnema > Belonocnema kinseyi. The sequence continues at coordinate 128,002,755 of NC_046657.1, read as the reverse complement.
TGCTCGAACGTCAAAAGACATTCTTAAATATTCACTGTATTGTTAAAAATACGTCATTTTAGATAAAACTTCACCTTATCGGTATTTGGTTGATAAGAATTTACTTATTTTTTGTTGAAGGTTTTAAATAAATTTATTATTTTGCTGAAATTTTATATTTTTCATTGAAAAATTTAGCTAGTATTGAAAATTTTAAAAGGTTGTAAAAAATTCAGTTTTTCTCAGAAAATCGGTGGAAATTTCATTTTTTTCAAAATAGAACTACTTACATAAAAATGAATCGATTCAGTTGAGAATTTGAATATCTGGTTTAAAATTTATGCCTTTCGGACTAGTTCAACTGTTTTCGTTTTAAACAAAAATCTTTTCATTGTTAAAATAACAAGTATTAACTTTTTTTCTTGTGAATTGTTTCTTATTTCTTGAAAATGTAACTACTTGTTTGAAAGTTGAATTACTTTGTTCATAAAGAATTTCCAAGTAAAGAGAAATTTTACTGACCTATTCGATTATATGAATTGTTTATAATGCCAAGACTATTTCATTTGATATAAGACCATTACATTGCCTTCTTTAATAAATAAATCAAATGACTTTATAAATATTGCGTCATTTCCTTGGTAAGATGTAGAAGCTTCAGAAGTTTTTGAAATATTCAAAATAATATAAATTTTGAAAAGATTAAATATTCTTTGACAAAGCGTAGATTTATAAAGATTCTACAAAAAGTTTCTAAGAATTTTAAAATCTTTTATGGATATAAAAGTCTTGAAATTCCTAATAAGACTGCATACTGTAAATCTTTTCACGTGAAAACGTTTCATTTTCAAGGTTTCATATGTTTTATGAAACATAGGGGTGAGGAGAAAAACAATTATTTTGTGGATGCGTAGATCGGTTTGGCGTCTAAGGTCAAGTGAGGATTTTATTTGATCAGTATGAATTTTCCCGCCGCCATGTTTAAAATATTTGAATGTTCCAAGGAAACCCCCAATGTTTCATCAAACTTTCCATCAGGCCAAAGTCTCATGAAACTTCACATTCCTACTCATTATGGAAAATATTTTGTTTTCTATTATACAATTGCAGTTGTCTTATTTTTTATTTATGCCACCACCAACTGCAAGATTAGATAACCAAGTGTAAATTTATTTTGAGACACTAATACTCACTCGTAAATAGGTGGCAATCAAGAGTTCGGTAATTATTATTATAACTTACCTGCTTATCAATTTCTTTTTCACCCAAATAAGGCCCGACAAATGATTTTGACAGGTAAATGACAGTTTGAAAACAATAATTCACGTTGCTTACTCTTTCATTCTTACAACTAGCTCCTAAAAACTAACATCCATCCACACCTTTTCTCTAAGCTGCTTGCTTTCATAGCATAGCGTTCCTCGCTTTACCTCGCCTCGCCTCGCCTCGCCTCGCAAGCATGCGACTACTTTCTCGCTTTGCCTCGCATTGTCAGCCTCTGCCTCCGCGGCTAATACCTAATAATTTTCTACTATTTACAATATTTTCAATTTCCTTACACCTACTTCCTCTCCTATTCACAAACCTTCCTTTTCCATTCTTCTTTCTCCTTTCTCCTATCCTTCTCCATTTTACCCAACACCCCCTTCACTCATGCTATTGCCCTTTTTCACCCTTTCATGCAACAATACTAGCATGCTTATCCCACTCCTTTCCACCGTTTCACACTCACCCAACAAGTGCCTCACTTTTGCATCCCCCTTCCTGCACAATTCACGCCTCGCCTTCTCTCTGGAAAGCCTGAACCTATTATAATACTCCATGTATACGCATCTTATCTTTGCTATGAGTTCCTGACTTCTTTGATCTCCTTTCTTACACAAATATTGCGCTCTCTCCCTTCTTATATTCCACACATAGTCCTTGTTAAACTTTGACTCCCTAATTCTCTCCTGTTCTTCTCCCTTCTTTTTCTCAGCATTCCATTCTTTTTAACCATCTCATACACCTTTCTTCCTTTTGTCGAGCACCCTTCTCACTTCATAACGTGCAATCCATTCGTTCTGAAATACCTTTTCCTTTACACCTCTATCTTTCGAACCCTACTTCTGTTCTCTTTCTCTTACCAACACTCCCTAACCAGCTAACTTCCCTCCTCTTCCAAAAATTTCCCCTCATATTCACACGCTTGAATCGCCGTTATAATCCTTAAGCTCGTTCTTCCTGTTCCAGCGAAACATTTTGCAGGCCCGGCCAGTGTTTTTTTGTTTTTGAGATATCAGCATGCAAAAAATGGGACTAAAGAAAATCGAATGCTGAGTTAGTAATTTGCAGGCATACAATAAAAAAAACAGTTACCCACAATTTGAAACTGTTAGCCGCCATATTGGATAAGATAGGCTGGTGACGTTTTTTTTCTGTTTCTTTTATTAGAAAAAATCTGTAAAAATGCTCAGAAAGTTTTTTTGATAATTCTCAACGTGCATGGTTTTTTCAAAAGAATTCTAGCGGGATATTAAAAAAAAACATAATTCGAAATTTTATTTGGCATTTTTGTGTGTAGTTTTTATAATTTTCACGTTAGGGCGCTCCAAATTTATACCTGAAAAAATTAATTCTTCGATTTTTGGCGATAACCCGCTCCCCCAAATTTATTCGTATTCCGGAAAAAGAAATAGCGTAATTTTTGCAACGTTAACATGTCCCCCCTCGCGTTTAAAATGAACGTGGGGTTTCAAACGGAAAACCTCGATTTTCAAAGAAGTGGTAAAAAAGAAGATTTGTTATAAACTCTTTGTGAATTAAAGAATGGTTTCCACCACAATACGTTTTATGTTGACACTCGTAAATTTATGTTTATTGTGCCCGCAAAATGCCGGGAAGAATGAAAAAGAGCAGTTGTCTATTAAATTCATGCTAAACACGGTATTTTTTGGATTTTTTTCATCATGAATTATTTTGAATCGATGAATAAGAAATTTCCGAGTATTTTCTGATTAATTTTAAACTGCTTTATCAATTTTTTTTCCGCCTGCCAATCGTGAAAACTTTTTAACATTTGGGACACATTATACAAAGATGATAAATATTCATTTCTTAAAAGACTTTCTTTTCCCTAAAATTGTAAAAATTCATTTTTTTGAAATAATAATACCATTAAAGAATGTTGACAGCAATATTTATATAGAGGATGTTTGGTTATTATTGGAACAATGTTTTTGTTGCTCTGCAAATCGTGAAACGGTATTTTTTTCTGCAATTAATGATACAATTAACGAATTTTAAAGCTTAATTTTTTTGCTTGATATATCTTTTGAAAATTATATTTGAAGTAATGATCATTCACTTACGCCTGTTCATAGAGAAGTTGAATAAAAGTCTAGATTTTTTGAATCTCTTACACGATGTGGCATAATATTTAGTATTTCCGTATTTCAGAACGCAGACCATATATTATTTAAGCAATAATAATTAAAAAATTGAATTATCCTTTTAAAATATATTGCTCCTAACATTCTTTAATTGCGTCCTTATTTCCAGAAACAAATAAATTTCTACGATTTTTTGGGGAACAAATTGTTAAACCAGAAAAAAATTGTTTAAATAATCACAAATTATTTTTCATCGTCTCGTCCTTTAGATAATAAGGTAGTAGTACCAATCCTACACGGTTTATGCAGAATATTTAAAAGAACGCTAAGTGTATTTGCCTGTTTGCTCTAGTAGCACCTCTCACACGGTGCTAGGGGCAACTTTCATTGTGCATTTTTGTGTGGTTTGATTCATGTTGTTATGTTGAATAAAATTGTATATTATAAAAATAAAAAGACAGGGAAAAGAAGTGAATAATAATCTGAAAGAAGTCGCAACCATAAAAGGAATAGTCGCAGCAGATCACCAAGCAATGAAATCAGGAGAAAAATTCTGAACACTTAGAGAGGAAAATTGAAAAACCCAAGCGTTCTGCCATGCGTTCTCGATCAAGTCATGGCTACCATCGCTCACCAAGCATCGATTCATATTATTATCGACTAAATTATCGTGAATGTTATACAAATGATAAGTCGTATTATTGCCGGTAGGTATTTATTCTTCGCGTGTTTTTTCCTTGGTCTAATTATTTTGCTCACTGTCTCCGAGAAATAACGAATCCTCTTATAACAAAATTATTTTTCCTTAATAATTTAGATCGGATCGGCAATCGCGCTCAAGGAACAGTTCTTTGATTCACAGTGTCACCCGTGAACGTAGTATTTGACGATATTCCCTGACACTTCCTAGGTCCATATCACGACCGCCTAATCGGGTTTTTGAACAAAGTTCCGAAGGTTTCCGACCCTATTTCTTTGGAGAAGTGCAAGGAAACAGCTGAGGACCCACAGCTCAATGAGATATTGCTTAAGATTTTCGAACAGGATCCAAACAAGGATAATTTACAGGGAGGAAATAAACATTAGGCGTTGGCTGATAGATGGACGGAGATAATTAAAACTGTACAACCAGTCGATATAAAAAAGGAAATGTTGCAGAAATATCCCCAAACTGAAAATTTCAATATCATTGAAGATCCTGTTATTAACCGTTAAATAAAGAGAACGAAGACCGACGCTGCACTTAAGAAAGATCAATTTTAGGAACTGTCGCAGCAGCTGCTCGGTACTGGCATGTGTGCATTTGGTTCTGCGTTGACAGGTTGTTTATAGTCTGGAACTAAAGAAAATACCTGTGTTTCCATTACCATTATCAATGCAGGTCGTTCATTAGGAGAAATTTTCCACAACATTTCAGCAATTGGCTGAGTGTTTATCACTCCTAACCTTAAGAGAATCGTAAAAAATATGTCGGAGGATTTGCCACTAGAAAATTTTCTATCTGGAGAGAATTTCCCTGATTGTTTGAAAGCTGTTCAGACTATGGAGAAGCAATTCAAGACTATCTTGAAGCTACTTGCACCCAATATTCGTGCAAAGAAGCCTAAATGGAATTTCCCGTCTAAAGTTCAGCCGGGTTCATCAGGACTTAGTGCTGCTTTTAGCTCTTACAATCAGCCAGCTCTAAACTTGAAGGGCATGCCGAAGAAGAGCTTCAACTTCTCTCATCAGGAGAGAAAAAACCAGGCTCAGTTTTCGCAAACGAGCTGACGTCGACATTAACCATACGTAAAACGGCCGCCAGGTTAAACTTCTTTATTGATGTTTCAAAAGAAATCGCTAGCGACACCTTAATTTTGTCATGGACACAGTTTACCGAATTCCTTTTACAAAAAAGGTTGTTTAGGAATGTATACCAAAACAGAAACACCTTACTTAATCAGAGTTTAGGGATATCTTTCATGTTATAAATCAGCTCTTGGAAGAAAAAGATGTTTCAGAATACGAACCAAGAGACAGTAAGTTGCTTTCAAGTTATTTTCCTGTGAAAAAATTGAATGAAGGAAAGAGATTTATTTTAAATCTAAAAAATTTAAATGACTTTCTTGATTCGCTCCAATTTAAAATTGAAGATTCTAAAACGGTATTACTTTTATTTGTACGAGTTTTTTGTGGCCACCATAGATCTGAAGAACTCCTTTCTGTTAGTCGCTAGTTTAGACGAATTAAGAAAAAAATGTTACGGTTTAAATTTAACGACGTACTACATCAATTTAATTGTCTACCGTTTGGCCTGTGCACATGTTCGTACGTTTTCACTAAATTGTTAAAGCGGTTTGCTCACTTTCTTCGGTCTGAAGGCTTTAGATCAGTTATTTATTCATATGACATATGTTTCAGCACTAATACTGAAGAAGCATGTACTTCGAACATTAGACAGACTACATATCTCTTAGAGTCATTATTCTCTTATTCAGTAGCGAAAAACATCGAGTAGAACTCCCGGTAGACAAAATGCATAAGATTTTAAACGTCGTGAATGAGTATTTATCGAGATCGGAGGGTATAATTCGAGATTTTGCATAATGTGTTGAAATTTCAATATCATACAGTCTGGCGGTGAAGTATGGTCGCCTTTAAACAAACTCCATAAAAAGCGTAAAGTATTTAGCTATTCAAAAAGACGGACAATTACGATATGAGCATGAGATTAACTTCAGATGTTAAACTAGAATTTGAATGAAAATGTAGAAACGCCACGTATATTTATAAACCTATTCGGGACTATAATTGCCATCTTCAAATTTTTTCCGATGCATCACTAATGAAATGGGGAGCATGCTGCGGAGATAAAAGAACTCATGGTTGGTGGATTACAGACGAAAAGTCACATATCATTAATTATTTGGAATTAAAGGCTGCTCCTATTCACTATGTAAATCGCTTGGATGCTATACAATACCCAAATTGAATGAGGTTCACCTGCGAATGCTGTGCAGAGTGTGACATTTGGATCTTTGCCTCTTATATCAAGTCGAAAGAAAATGTCATTGCTGATAGCGAATCTAGAGTTCTTTTACCACAGACTAAATGGAAATTAAATTCGAAGGTTTTCAAAGTAATTACAGAAAAATTCGTGACTTTCGATATTGATCTTTTTGCGTCAAGCATTAACGCGAAATTTAAGAAATTCATATCTTTGAAAGCTGATCCAAAATCCTACACAATTGATGCACTAACAGTTTCCTGGTCTGACAATTACTTTTATGGGTTTTCTCCTTCCGCCTTAATCTTGCAATGCTTAGAGCAGATTGAAACGGATAAGGCAGACGGAGTTTTAGTCGTGCCCCTGTGGCAAACGCAATTATGATATCTTGTGTTTATTACTTTGTTAAATTCGGAGCCTTTGATTTTTTCTCAACCCGATTTAATCAAGCATCCTTTCTGGTAGAAAGCCAATCATCGGGAAAGCGTTCAAACGAAGGGGTGTATCAGAGGAAGCGATCCCGATCATGTTCTCGTCTTTAGCAAAGTCAACTCTGAAACAATACAATAAACCTCTTAGATTGTTGCGAAATCACTGTTTTGACATAAATATTTCTGTATTTTCTGCTGAAATTGAGCACGTAATAATTTATTTAACGGATATTTTCTAGAGACAGCAGCCAATGGCACTCTAAATTTATATTAAGCGGTGACAAAGAGAGAATGTTTGAATGGATTTCTGTGTTAAAACCTTAGAGCGCTAAATACGACTCTACTTGGGATTCGTCATCAGTGTGGACTTCTTAAAGACTTGGTATCCTACCGATACGATTTCTCTAGGACAGTTAACTAATAAGTCAGCTACTTTAATCGCGCTGTTGACTCTTTAGGAATATGTGGAATATGTGCAAAAAAAAGGCTAATCAAAGGACAGGAAAGTTAACTTGGTCTTAGATGACAACATACCGATAAATCGTATTTAGTCGCGTTTCTATATAAAAAAATGTTCGGTATAAAACTTATTTGAAAAAAATACGAATTAAGAAAAAAATTAATTTTTCAACAAAAAGTCAAATATTTAAATATACAGTTGATAGAATTTTCAAACGAATCAAAATTACTAAAAACATTAGATAAGTTTTCAAGCAAAAAAATGAACTTTCAATTGAAATTATGAATCTTCAATAAAAAATTACTTTTACCCAAATAGGTGAGTTTTCAACCAAAAAGAATGTTTTGTTAAGAAAGCAGACTGTTTTTTAACAAAATGCATGGATCTTAACTAAAATTGATGAATTTTTCAACCAAAAATGGAATAGTTATATTTTTTGAAAAAAAATTAATTTTTCACTAAAATGATGAATCCTCAAAACAAAAGATTAATTTTCTACCAACAAAGTCGAATTTTCAACTAAAAATAAGGCAAATTCTATATTTCGAACCAAATGTGTGTCACGCCCCGAGCAAAAGGCGAGAGAAGTTTGGAAAAGAGTGAGCTGTGCGCTGATTATGTCTGGCTTGTAAGGCCTGGCAATTTATTTGTTTCTGGGTACGTGTGTCACATCAGTCCTGTGGGAAGCGTGTCAGTTTCAGTGTTTAAATGAGTGACAGATAGTTTAATTATCATATACATTATTAGAAAGAACAACAACGGAATTAACAGTTACATCAAATAAACTTACATGTACCTTTCTTCGATTGAAAGGGCGAGAGAGAGTTGCTTTGTCGATTAGATCTCCGTTTTATATTGTAGGACAGCGTCAAAACCCTACCGGGTGTTTGTATGAATTTATTGTTAAATAAATTCAAGGATGAGTCTTTTCACGAACCTTAACCCGCGGATTATATTCGGAAAATACTCTACAATGGCCGAAAGTCTCAGCCGAGGGGACTTCAACTCAAAGCTCGATGACACGTGAACTTTTTTGCGGTGATATAAAAGTGCACGACTTACAAGGAAGGTACCCGAGGTGTACCTCACCGATTTTCTTGAAATTGTGATATGTTATAGAGCATCAAAAAATATTCGACACGTATTTCTTTATACGTGCCCATAAGTCCATTTAAGGGGTGAAACCCACCCTTGAAGTTCACCCCTAAAAACACTTTTTTTTAATTTCTCGAATACAATTCGTAATTTTTTACTGGAACAAAGTGGGTAACACTTGTTATTGAAAAGCACATATTTATGCATTATTTTTAGTCATCAGACTCGCAACCCCCGTTTTTTATTAATGAAAAACTACATTTGATGGCCATTTTTTTCACTATACACATTCCAAAATCTGTTGAATCTTGACAAAATTAATTGTTGTATGCACAATAATCAAAAATAAAGTTGACCTGTTCCGGCATTTTCAAAAAAATATCCCTTGAGAGGGTGAGCTACACCTAACATTTATTCTGTTATATTTCGTTATTCTATTACTATATCATGGTGAAAAACTGTTGGATACTATTAAAATTGTTAAGTAAAGTTGATGTAGTTTGAAATTTTCTGAAATCAGCCCGTACAAATGAATTCATCCCTAAAATTCAATCACAAGTATTATTTTTTCATTACTTAAAAATACCCCTGGACTATTCAGTGGCGTAAAACGTGTAATAATTTTAGTTCACATCCTTGGTATTGAATTAGAATTCTTTACCCCACTAATGTATCAACCCCTATTTTACAATAAAAAAATGACACCCTTTTCAATATGAAAATACTAGTTTTTTGAGTTTGACGAAAAAAATTTTGGCAGTATGCACAATATCCAAATACGAAATCGACTGTTCTCACCTTAATAAAAACCCTATAATAAGGGGTGAACCAGCCCTACAGGAGATATTGTCGTATCTCTATGATTTTATTCTTTCTCTATGGGACTTTCAAAGGTAATAAAAAATTAATGATTCTTTTATACCATGAATATTTGAATAGGTTATTGTATCGAGGAGATGACAATTGATTATGTACCAAGGATTGGAGTTTTATAATGTTATTTCTTTTATGAAG
>NC_046657.1:127991998-127993319 GCF_010883055.1 Belonocnema kinseyi | reverse complement strand
GAATGCCCAACATTGGGAAAATACACATCCTTCAGCCATGTTTTGAAATGTTCTGTAACCATTGAAAAAAACTCATTTTTATTCACGTGACATAAGTTAAAACCTGTAATCATCAATAATAAATATCATACCTGAAGTCAGTTTGCCAGAAGCGGAAGGCATCACGTATATATTTGATGGCTTGAATAATTTGGATTCTACTACCGGTCCAAAGGTTCCTTTACTTTCTTTTAAAACAATTAATAATGGGGAAAGCATTCTCCCATCACCTGAAATGAGTGGTTGAATTGTGTAACTGTGAGTCGTCGAACTTACAGATTCTACAAGACATTCAATTTGCTTTTCGCCTTCAATAGCTAGTGTTCTTCCCGAGTGCATTTAAATTTGAAATCCACTCTGATCTGTATTGTAAATTGATTCCAAACCTTTGCTTTTAATTATTTTTTTCACATCTGAAACAAAATCATCAGCTGCTTTTTGTAAATATTCTCTACCTTCAACAGTCTTTTTGGTTATGAATTTATTTATCTTTCTGCTGACTATTCCGTGAGCCTTTTTAAAATTTTGTAGCCAATGACGTGACGCTTTAAACCTTATATCTTCATGTCCAACGATTTTCTGAGCTTGTAATGCCCATTTTTGTAAATCTCTATCGTGAATTATATAACCGGCATCGGAAGCCGACTGAAAATTATCTAATACAAATTTATTGATTCTTCCAATTTTTTCTTTATAAGTGCCTCCTTTATTCAAAGTATGCGCCCATCGTCTCAACTGTGTAATTGATTGGACTTTTTGAAATCTATGCTGCACAGTTTGCAGAGCGAAATTTTTCGTAACTCCTCTTCTCCAATAGTCCACAGCTTTTCGTTTGTAATCCCAAGATAGATCTTCTGTATCCGCTGTACATACTAGTCCGTGTTCATCAACATCCGCTGACCAGATTCTGTCAATATCTTCAACAATATGCATTTCAGTATCCTTAAATGGCTCTTGAAAAGCTAATGTAGATTCCACAATGAATTCTGAATCCTCAAAGTTATTTATACAATCAAGTAATAGTTTTTCTATATTATCCTTCAAAGCAATTTCATCTTTAGTAATGGGACTTTCTTCTATATTCATAGCTTGAAAAGATAATAATAATAATTGTATAACATTTATAGGATTGATAGTCATTTTCCCAATACCTAGAAATAATAATTATTTGTTTTTTACGCGGTGAAATCCGAAGCGCATTAATTTGAATATTTTTTTACAAAGTCAGGCAATAATTTTTAATATCATTTAAATCAACATTATACTGACAATTACGTATCAA
>NC_046657.1:127989905-127991898 GCF_010883055.1 Belonocnema kinseyi | reverse complement strand
AACGAGCTCGATGAAGCTCTGACTAAAGACTGATGATGAGAGGTAATATCGAGTATTCGAGTGTTGCTTTGGCGAGCTGATTGTGAGTTCAAGAGTGCGATCGCATCGTCGAAAAAGGTCTTATCTATCCCAAACATGGCAAGGCGACTTTCTGATTTGATAACTTAATCGTTGAGGTTTTTCGCACCGTCCGATCTCGACAACAACAACAACAAGAAAATGATAACTTTAATCATATCTTGTTATTTTAAGCTGTTTACTTCTCTTAATTTGTTTTCCAAGCGTTTATACGTTTATTCTTCGTATGAATTTATTCGATAGTTAGTTAGTTCTTCTTGCTTTGAATCATTAATTTTTTATTAACTTTGAAAGTCCCATAGGAAAAGAATAAAATGATAGAGATACGACAATATATCCTGTGGGGCTGGTTCACCCCTTATTATAGGTTATTTTTATTAAAGTGAGAACAGTCGATTTCGTATTTGGATATTGTGCATACTGCCAAGATTTTTTTCGTCAAACTCAAAATACTAGTATTTTCATATTAAAAAGGGTGTCATTTTTTTATTAAAAAATAGAGGTTGATACATTAGTGCGGTAAAGAATTCTAATTCAATACCAAGGATGTGAACTAATATTATTACACGTTTTACGCCACTGAATAGTCCGAGGGTATTTTTAAGAAATGAGAAAATAATACTTGTGATTGAATTTTAGGGATGAATTCATTTGTAAGGGCTGCTTTCAGAAAATTTCAAACTACATCAACTTTACTTAATAATTTTAATAGTATCCAAGAGTTTTACACCATGATATAGTAATGGAATAATGAAATATAACAGTATAAATGTTAGGGGTAGCTCACCCCCTCACGGGATTTTTTTTTGAAAATGCCGGAACAGGTCAACTTTATTTTTGATGATTGCGCATAAAACAATTAATTTTGTCAAGATTCAACAGATTTTGTAATGTGTATAGTGAAAAAAATGGCCATCAAATATAGTTTTTCATTAATAAAAAACGGGGGTTGCGAGCCTGATGACTAAAAATAATGCATAAATATGTGTTTTTCAATTACAAGTGTTACCCACTTTGTTTCAGTAAAAAATTACGAATTGTATTCGAGAAATTAAAAAAAAATGTGTTTTTAGGGGTGAACTTCAAGGGTGGTTTTCACCCCTTAAATGGGCTTATGGGCACGTATAAAAAAATACGTGTCGAATATTTTTTGATGTTCTACAACATATCACTAGTTCAAGAAAATCGGTGAGGTACACCTCGGGTACCTTCCTTGTGAGTAGCTCCCGTCGGGAAATTTCAGAGTCCAGGGAATAGCATCCGGATTTCGAGGAAACAGCTTGTCCAGTCTGGCCGCCTCTGCTCCCTTCTCTATATCAGTGCAGAGGTTGCTCCAGCTTTCATGCTTCGCCTTGCGTATTGCACTCCTATACTCATCCCTCATCGATGTGAATGAAGTCCACAGTTCCTTCGTTTTGTAAGAACTGGCACTTCTGAACCTCTCTCTGATTTGCCTGGAAGCTCTTCGAGTTTCGAGTTTTACCAGTGTGTCTCTCCAGCCTTTCGAACTTTCGAAGGCCGAAAATTACTTTCATAAGTGGATTTGATGGATTCCGTGAAAAACTCGACTGTCATCTCCAGGGTATCCACCTCTATAATTAACCTGGACATCCCTAAGAGTGCACTTCTTAGCTCTGTAGAAAACTGACACCAGTCCGTTCTTCTTGGATTTCTGAGCCTTATAAGGCTGGTGGGCACAGCGGATTCCAACACGAACTCTATCAGTGAGTGATCTGAGAGAGGGTTCGTCTGAGACTCTCCACTTCTTGATGTTATCTGTAAAACTGCCGGTACAGAGAGTGATGTCAATTACTTCCTCCCTGGCCGAATTACGAAACGTCGGGGTGTTCCCCGTATCAAGAATATCTAAATTAAATTTTCTACGTGTTTTGTAACTTTTTTCAAGCAGACTCAA
>NC_046657.1:127965867-127989805 GCF_010883055.1 Belonocnema kinseyi | reverse complement strand
ATTTTTTTAAATACTGTAAACATTAAAAAAACATGCGTGACCTAGAAATATTTTATTTAAAATTATTGCTATTTTAATTTCAAAAAATAAGCTTCCAAATTCCAAATGTTAAAAATAATGTTTGAAAATAATGTCTTATTGTTGTAATTGTAATCAATCAAATATATTTATAAAAAATTCCAATGTTAAAATTCGGGAATTTGCCAACTCGGATATTTTATAAATCGGCAATTTTCTGCCGGGAATTTTATTATTCGGGAATTTTCCAATTCGGTATTTATATTTTTTGGCAATTTTATTATAGGAGAATTTGATAATTGGAGAATTTTCTAATTCGGGAATTTTACAGTGCCGGGAATTTTATTTTTCGGGATTTTTCAGTCGTCCCGTTAGATTTGTTTACGAAAATTATAAAATCTATCAACTAATAACGAATGTTGCTAAATTTATTACTAATCTCCAAATAAAAAGTCTGAAATAAAAAAAACCATTTTTCTGTCAAGAGATGTCCCAATAATTAATTTGCATATTAAAATTGTCTAAAAAAATTGTAAAATTATCAATTAATCTTGAATTTTCCCTGAGGCTATCATGAATTGGCTAAGTAAAAATTGTTTGAATTGAAACAAAGTTTTTCTTCAGGCAAATCTCTTATCTATACCTTTGTTTTTAAAATTTGTTAAAAAAACCGAAAAATTTATCAACTAGCTATGCATGTTGCTGAAATTTTCATGGAGATGCCAGCTGAAAGGGCTGGCATTTAAAAAAAAACAAATTTACGGCCGACTGGTTCCCAAAAAATACATTATCTTATTGCCTTTTTTTTAAATAATAAGATTTACCAACAAATTATGAATTTCTCTGAAATTATCATAAAGTTCCTAATTTCAAAAAATGCCATCGAAATAAATGAAATTGCCTGGCGAAAAATGGCTGATAAATGCATTTGTTTATTAAATTGGTATAATTAAAAAAAAGTTTTATTGGAAAGTTATGGAAAATCGTAAACATCGGGAATGTCAAATAGAAAAAATGACAATTTCCCCATCATATTTGTTTACTCATAAAAAAATTGCAAGCCTACTTTTTAAAATGGGCTCAGCGACTTTATTACAAGTCTCTTTTCCGTTTTTTTTTTCAATTTTTTTTTGTCCAAATCGGTGAATATTTGTGGGCTATACGTTATTTTGAACCAAAAAGTCATTTTTTCATTACTGTGCCTTGATGCGAATTATAAAAAAATCTCTTGTGAAAATTTTATTTGTTGATAATGAATTTCTTAATTTATATTAAAAACTGCCAGTATTTACAACATGATTCTACGCATAGCTTACTAATACTTTAACTGTTGTAAGATCTCGTATTTTTTGTAAACATTTGTACTTTCCTATGAAATCAGCTATTTGTATTTCAAACTATTTTTTTAAAAATATTAGGCATATTTTTACAAAAAATTACATGTTTCAAACAAAACAAAAATTATTATTTTCACGAAGATTTCCGCACAGACTTTTTAAGTCGTTAACAGAGTCCAAAGTCTACTTAATGATACTTTTCATTTTACCAAATTGCTCTGACCTGAATATTTTTTCTCAGTTCTTCTACTGCTTTGTCTACAAATACAGGAAATTCCAATAATTTCGAAGGTTTCGCATGTATGCAACTGCAAGGCTCAGTAACGAAATATTGATTATCATAGGTATATATATATATATATATATATATATATAGAGGTGGAAATTTTCCAAATTTAACAGTTAGTGTTTACGGATTCTCTCAATAAAAAATGAAGACATTTTTTCTAACTGTACTCCTTCCAGTCTCGGTTTTCCTAAATTGTGGTGGTAAGTTTGCCAAATACAACATAAAATTTGTGAAATTTCTAAAAAACATTCAAAAAGTATTATGGAACCCTCTTGAATTAAAATAATTAGACTTATCACTTTTTTATTTTGTTTTATATCAAATTTTATATTCTTTCACTTCCAAGCTCAAAAATGTTAGATCTTTTTATATCGTTCTTTCAAAATCTACCCTTTTTAAATTGCGAAACCTTAAAAATTTAAACTTCCCAAATAATTTGGATTAAAACACTTCGCAAACTTTTTTAGATGATATTATTAATTGCTAATTAATTTTATTAAATTCTTTCAGCTCTTTTATCTAAGATTCTTTAATTCTATATCAATTTGAAAATATTCCTGCTGAACAAATTTCGACACATTCGAAAATATTTGAAAGTTTTAAAGTATTATTAATTTCTTCAAAACTTTTTAAATTTCTGAATATCTTTTCATCTGACTCAAATTATTCACAATAATGTAAAAAATATTAAAAAATTAAAATAATTGCCTTAAAATCTTCCAGGTGTATTTTCAAATTTGTACCTTTCTTTTGAAATATTTTGATGTATCGTAAAATATTCTTTGAAGATTAATTTTTAAACAAATATTTTAAATTTTAACATAAATCCTACGAATTTTTTTTTGATGAATCTGTTATATCATGAGCGGATGGTACTTTACCGACACATAAATTTGTGCCGATACAATAATTACTTGTATAAATTGTATACATTTTTTGTTATCTTGAAACCTTTCAAAATCTTTCAGAAACTTTAAAATTTTATTTGAAAACTTCTGAAATCTACATTTTATTTAAGAGGAACTGTATGTCCCTCCAAATTATAAATCAGGTAACAAATTTTTTTAACACTTATTAATCATATCTTCTAAACTGATTTGAATTTATCGTAGAATTTGTTTTAATCCTATAGCATTAAAAAAATTGCCCTTAAATCTTTCAGATTTTGTTTTTGACAATTGTGGAAATCCTTTAAAATGCTTAAAAACATTTTTTAAAGTCTTTTGAAATTCATTTTCAAAAATAATTTTTAATTTTATTCTAAATATTTTTTCAAACGAACAATTTTAAGAATAACTTGAGTCAGTTGAGAATATATTTATGAATTTAAAAAGTTTTATAGAAATTAAATTAACGGCTATGAAAAAAATTCATTTTTTTATTAAAAATTAGATTTTTTAAAATCAACATTTAGATATCCAAATTTTTGGCTAAACATTTATGATCAAAATTTAAATTTAATATTATTGCATCATTGACATTGAAACTTTCCATTTTATTTTTTTAGATCTTCTATCTAAAATTTTCCAGTGCTGTAACAATTAAAAAATATTTCCACTTTACAAATTTTTGTTTTGGATTTTTTTATTATGATTTAATTTTTCAACTAAAAAATTTAACTATTCCATTTTTAATTAAAATTTCATCTTTTCTGTTGGAAAAAGCACTATTTGGTTACAAATTGATATGACTTGTTACGAATGAGTCTTTTTTGTTAAAAAAAAATTCATTATTTGGCTAAAAATCAAGATTTCCTTGAAAATTTGTCTTTCTTCGTTAAATGCATATACTTTTATCAAAATTATGTTGTTTCTGAAATAGAAGCTATTACATTTTTTAATGAAAAATTCTATTTTTAGGTTGAAAATGCAAAACCTTGTTTAAAAGTTTTCTGTTAAAAATTAATTAAAAATGTATCTATTCCATTTTTAATTAAAAATTGATAATAAAAATACAATTTTATAGTAATAAATCATTCACATTGAAAATTTTTTTTTAGCTATTTTACCTAAAAATTCTGAATTCGGAACCAATTTGAAAATTTTTTGCTCTACAATTTTTTTTGTTTTAATTTAATATTTTTAACTATAAACTTCACTATTACAATTTTGTTCACCGATTGATCTCTTTGCTTGAAATTAAAAATATTTTTTATATATTTGGTTTCAAATTCGTGTTTTTTGGCAGAAAATAAATATTTTTTGTAAAAAATTAAGTATTTTGTTCAAAATGGATCTTTCTGAGTTAAATCAGACTATTTCCTACTTGTATTAATTTTTTTTTTCTTGAAATAAAAAATATTATACTTTTCGTTGAAAATTTATATTTCTAGGTTGAAAATTCAAATTTACCGTTGAAAATTAAACTACCTTCTTGAAAGTTTATATTTTAGGCAGAAGATGCATAATTTCAGTTAAATTTTTTTTTTTTTGCTAAAAAGAAATTTTATAACTTGATTGGTTGTAAGTTAGATTTTTTATTGAAAATTCATATTTTTGTGTGTAAAATTCAACTGTTTTATGAACATTTTTTTTGTTTGCTTCGAAATTCAATCTTAATATTCCATCTTTGCTTCAAAATTGATGATCGAAATTATATTTTTCCCTAAAAATATAACTATTATATTATTTGTTGACAATTTATCTTTTCAGTTAAAAACGCAACTATTTGGTTAACAATTCGTCTTTCTTTGGGTAGAAAATAAAGATGTTTGGTTAAAAACTAAGCGTTTTGTTAAAAACTGGCATTTGTTGATTATATTATTATATCATTAATTACATTTTTGGTGAAAAATTTTTATTTTCGGTTTTTAAATTAGAATTTTCCTTTGATATTTAGTTTTTTTTTAAAGTATTCAATTTAAAATTAACTATTCCCTTTTTTAAACACAATTTTGTGATAGCTGTCCTGCCTAAAATTTCCCAATTTCAAAACAATTCGAAAATATTTATGTTTCGCCCATTTTTATTTTAGAATTTTACGTCAAAATTAATTCTTTTCAAGCAAAAAGTTCAAGTATTACATTTTTTGTTCACAATTTATCTTTTTAGTAGAACCTTCAACAATTTATTTCAAAGTTATGTATTTAGTTAGAAATTTTTATTTTTGGTAGAAAATCAATTTTTCAGTAACAATGCAACTGCTTCTTTAAAATTAATTGGTTTTGGTTTAACATTTAAGTGTTTCGTTGAAAATTAGTCTTTTTTTGTTCAAACAAAAAAATTTTTGTTCTTGATGTATAAACTATTACTTGTTTTCTTAAAATTTTATGTTTTTGTGTTGAAATTCCAAAGGTTTTCGAGAACATTATTTTTTTATTAAAAAATTTTTTTTTCCAATTGAAAATTTTAATATCACATTTTTTGATAATGACTGATAGTCGAAATTCAAATTTTGTAATATTTAATTATAACAGAGAACTTTTCATTTGATTTTTGTTGTTGTCTTTTATCTACAATTTCTCAATTTGTATTTAGCTCATCTGTTTGTTATGAGACCATTTTTAAATTATTCAATATTATAATTGTGTTGAAAATTGCTTGAAATATTTTGTATTTTCAAATTTGATCTATTATGCATTCTATAATGAGAAAATATTACATTTCTCCCCTTTCACAATAAATTTCACAAAAGCCTTGATAGATATATTTTTGCTTAAACAAAAATCTAGCAATCATGTCTTGTGCAATATATGCGATAATTTTTTTATCAGCCTTCAAATACTGTAATGTAAATATTTCAGAGTGGACATAAAAAGAAATCATACATTTCCTGGTTACCATATATTTTTCTAAGAAATAAACATTTCTAATTTAAAACTTTCACACATGAAAAAATGCCTTATTAAAATATTGAATATTTGATCACAAAATAAAATCATTTGAAACATTGGAACTCTCATAAATTTAAAATGAAAATTATATCCATTTTAATTCATTCATTCATCAAACTTTTTCTTGTCTGAAATTGCCAACGATTTTAATTATTTAAAAAAATTTCAGAAGATTTTATGTGTTTTCTTAAGGGAATTCAATAGATTTAAAATATTTAAAAATAAATTCAAATATTTCGTCTATCCTTTGTTTTTAAAGAATGCTATTGCATTTCGAAAGGTTTGAAGGGATTTTATAGGATTTATAAGATTTTAGAATATTAGAAAAGGTATATTTGAAGGAATATCATCAGCTTTCATGCAATTCCACGGGATTTCAGAGTATTTTAAACTTAAATGAATTTTAAACAATTTATTTACAAGAATTTCCATCAATTAAAAAAAGTTGAGAAGATTTTCAGAAACTTTTTAATAAATTTAAAGGTCTTTAAATTGTTGTTGAAGGGTATTTTGAAATATTTCCAGAAATAAGTAAATTTCACTCTTAAACAGATAATGGAGAAAATTAATTATACTGTAAATAATGTATTAGTGAAATTCATAAATTAATAAATAAATAACTAATTCATTACCAACGCAAGTAGTAAACAAATTTATATGTCCGTGAATCTAAATGTTTTAATTGTTATAAAGTTTTTAATTCTTACAATTATTAAGAAATTAATTATTATTATTTAATATTAATTTATAAATCTAAAACATAAATAATTTGAATCCTGTATATCATTCTGATTCTCTTGAAACATGTATATCTTCAAATCACCATAAAATTTTTAAAAACTAGTTTGAAAGAGATACTTAGTTTGTAAGAAATTAACAAATATTTTATAAACATTAAAAAATCTTTCGAAGTTTAAAAATATTTTTAATTTCTTTAAAACTTCTTAAATTCTTAAATATCTTTTACTCAGCCTCAACTTATTCTTAAAATTGTGAAATGTATTCAAAAATTAATAAAATTGCCTTAAAGTATTCCAGATTTTCTTATTTACCTTTAGATATCTTCTAAAATATTACATTTTTTTTAAATTTTCTCTAGAAATGAATTTTTTTAAAATTGTATTTTCACACAAAACCGCAAGAAATTTTCTTTTTTTGAAAAAATAAAAAAATTATCTTCAGATCTTTTTGGTTTTGTTTTCGACAATTTTGTAAATCTAAAATCTACTTTAAAAAATTTTAATTCTCTCTAAATTCATTTTTTTAAACAAGAATGAAATTTTTTAATTTTATCCGAAATCTTATAAAAAATTGTTTTATTCTCTTGGAGCCTTTCAAAATTCTCAAAATACTTCTAAATTTGTGGCCCGAAATCTTTAAAATTCTAGGCTTTTCTTTTAAATGTAACCAAATTTAAAATTATTTTTTATTCTTTCTTAAATTTGCAAATATTTTTTAAACTTACTCGAAATTTTCCCAATTTTTTTTATGCTGATAAATTAAAGAAATTGTAGTCTCTTTTTGTAAATTTGAAAATAAATAATTAAAAACTTTCCTTACGGTCTTTTACACACTTTCTTTCCAATTTATTAAATGATTTAATATTATTTTAAAAACTTTAAATTAAATTCTTATAAAAAAAAATTACAAATTTTTCTAAATATTTTAAGAAAATTTCTTTATTCTCCTAAAAATAACATATCTTAACTTTAATTAAATGTTTTTCGAACCTCAAGTATTCTCTTAAAATTAAATAATAATAATAAAAATCACTTTAAGTTTGTGTTCAGTTTTTGAAAGTAACTTCATCTTCTTTGAATAATGCTGCAATTTTTTTAATCAAAAATCTATCTTAGTTTGTGGAGGATTTAACTATTTTGTTAAAAATTTGTCTTCTTTGGTATAAAATTCGACTTTTTGGTCAAAAGTTGAATTACTTACTTAAAAATTAATTACTTTGGTTCAAGAATCATGGTTTTAGCTGAAAGTGTATCCTTTTAGTTAAAAATATATTTTGTATTTTAAACGCCAAATTGTTTAATTTCCAAGAATACATCATTTGAGAATCTACATTTCAGTAAGTTTGAGAGTTATTTATAAGTTTCAAATAGATAAGAAAAATCAATTTTTTCAAACTTAAAAGGGTTTCAAAAAAATGAAAAAAATAAGTATAATTTTTTTATTATTTCTATGGAATATGAATGAAAAAATTTTCAAATAATTTCAAATGATTTCATAATTTGGGCACAAAGTGTCTGGAAGACTGTAAGGCAAGTTTTTAAAGATTTTTTTTAATTTACTGAACAAACTACAACTTAAAAAAATTTTCAAAATTAGAAAAATGTAGGAAAAAAGCAAAAGTTTCTACTTAGCAGTTGCATTTCAAATCCAAAAGCTATGATTTTTCAACGAAAATAGTTACATTTTCAAAATAATTGAATTCTGAAAAAATATGAATCTCCAACAAAATGAGGATATTTTTACCCAAAAGGACAAACTTTTAACTAAACTGATGATGGTTGAAATAAAAAAATTATTCTTGTATTTTTTGTTTCGACCAAAAAGTGAAATTTTGCACCCAAACAGAGGAATTTTTAACATAATTGTTGAATCCTTAAACAACTAAGATTGATTTTCAATTAAAAAGCTTCAATCTCAAGCAAAGAGAATGAATTTTCTTTTAAAAAAGATCAATTTGTAAAGAAAAGACGAATGTTTAAAAAAATAATAGAACTTTCAATAAACAAAATTAGATTTTTTTTAGCAAGAAAGATAAATTCAAGAACAAAAGTGTCAAATTCTGACCAAAAAAGAAATTAAATGCAACTATTTGGTAAAAAAGTAACTTTTTTGTTGAAAAATTATATTTTCGGCTTGAAAATGCAACTGTTTATTAGAAGATCATTATTTTTTGTTACATTTTTTTAATTCTGTAAAATTTTAAATATTGTAGTTTCTGTTTTGTAAATTTAGAAAAAAAATCTGAAAAAGCTGGCCTTAGAGTCCTTCAGCCACTTTTGTGCCAATTAATGAAATCATTAAAAATTATTTGAGAAGCCACAAATTAATTTCTTATTAAAAAAAATTACAAAATTTCCTAGAAATCGTAAGAAAATTTGTTTCTTCTTCTATAATTCTCAAAATGCCTGAAAGACTTCTTTTTTCGAATTCTTCGAAAATCTAAATTTTAACATTCTTTTCAAAATCCTATGTATTCTTTTGAAATTATTAAAAAATAAAGAAATTAGAAAAATAATTTTAAATTTGTATTTATTTTTTAAAAATATTTTCACGCTTTAAACCATATATTCTTTTATCTATCTGAAACTTGTAAGTATATTTCAAACTTACTAGAAAATGAATCTTGTTAGTAAAAAATTAAATATTTTTGTTCAATATTGATCTTTTTCAGTTAAATTCGACTATTTTATACTCTTATTAAAATATTTTATTTGCTAGAATAAAAATGATTATACTTTTGGTTGAAGATGCATAAATTTAGTCACTTTTTTTTTGTTGAAAAGAACATTTTTAAATGGAACTTTAAATATTATGTTGATTTAACAAATTAGTTCCAAGTTATATTTTCAATTGAAAATTCATATTTTTGTGTTGAAATCTCAACTGTTTTTATGGAAACTCGTTGTTTTTTTGTTGTTAAAAACTTCTACATTTTCTTTCAAAGCTTTACAAAATCTTTTTAAAATTTTCTGGAATTGTTCTCAATTTTCTCTCCAAATTAACTTTTGAGAATGAAAAATATTTTTAAACAAAAATATATAAAAGCTCAGTTTCCTATGAAGTGTTTACATTTATTTTAAGGATTATTTCAAAGTCAATGAAAGATTCAGAAAAGAAAGTTGACGTTTTGCAATAAACAAAATCATTTGACATTGTTTTTATTATTCTTTTAGATTATGAGGAAAGTCAATAAATAAGGTGAAATCGATCATGTGTCTAAATAATTATTTTGTTTACATTTCAAACCAGGAAGATATGTAAAATTTTTTTGGGTGGAGGTGGCGAAATATGATCCAATATGTCATTGCCTTCGTATTACTTCATTAAAGAAGAAAATTTTACACAACCATCTTTCTTTAAATGCTTTTATTCGTCACGTTTCATATTTTTATAACTTTCTTCCAATTGAAATTAATATAAATAAACCTCTAAATAAATTCATATATTTTTAATAAATATTGCACTAATTTATGTTTATCGAGTACACTAAAAATTAATGTACCTGTATTTAATTAAGAATTAATTATCGTGACTTGAAAAATCATAATAAATAAATTACTTCTTAAACTTTAACATACATTTTCGCTGAATGTTTCAAAGATCACTATTATTTTGATAGACACATAAAAGTAAAAATTTCAATTTAGGGAGAAAGATGAATAAAACTAATAAAAAACTAATTTGAATTTCTAACATCAACATTTTTTGATATAAAAAAATAGCTTTGATCCAATTATTCAAAAAACAATAACAATTTGTTTAACTGTAAGAAAAAATTCGTATTCAAATAATCGCAACAAATTTTAATTACCGTGAAAAGTGAAAAGTGGAGAAAAAATGAAAAAGTTGCAATTTTATCCGTAAAAGATCAAATTTCTTCTGAAGCAGGTGAATTTAGAAACAACGAAAAAATTAATATTCAAAAGAATAAGTGAATATTCAAGAACGAAAAATTAAATTTTTTTACCAGATTACATACATTTTGAAACAAAAATTTTTAATTTTTAATAAAGAAAGAAAAAACTTCTACAAAATTCTTCAATTTTTAGGCGAAAAAGAATAATTTTTTCCTAACTAGCTAAATTTTGAAAACAAAAAAGACGCATTTTTAAAGAAAACAATTATATGTTCAAAACAATTAAATTCTAAAAAGAAACTTTTAACTAAAAAAGATTAAATGTCAACCAAAAATGTAATAGTTGATATTTTAACTAAAAAAGATTTTAATTCTGATTAAAAAAACAGTTGAATCCAACAAAAAAAAGAATTACCTACAAAATAGATATATTTTCCACCAGAAGAATAAACTTTCAACTAAAATTATAAATCCCGAACCAAAAAAATTGAATAATCCAAGGAAGATTAAGTTTCTTTTCCATCCATTTTTAAAACCAAAAGACAGACGTTTAAAAAAATGAATTTACACACAAATTCAACTAAATTGTTGTAATCAACTGAAAAAGACAGTGAAACAAGTTTCGAAGATTTTTTCTAAATTTAAAAAAAAGAGACCACATTTTTTTAATTTTGCAGCATTATAAAAAAAAATTCAGGAAAATTCAAGTAAGAAAAAAAATATTCAGAATTTTTTGGAAGGATTAAAAATAATTTTAAACTTAGAGAGATTTTTAAAAATGTACAGAAAATTCTAGATTTTCGAAGATTTCTAGCAACAAATATAAAAGTATTTTAAATTTTGAAAGGATTCATTTCGAAATTCATTTGATTTTTAAGATTCCTGATGAAATATAAATTAAATTAATTTTAAAAGATTGTTAATGTTATTTTAAGCATTTACAAAATTTACACAATTATCTCAAAAGAATCTAAAAGAATTAAGGGCAATTTTTTCAATCTTGCAGGTTTTAAAAAAATTGTAAGAAATATTCGAATCAGTTTACAAAATATTATTAGGAAGTTTAAAACAAATTTGAAACCTAGTTTACAATTTGAAAAGGGATAAATTTTTTTTAAATTTAGATTTTGGTATTTTGATAAGGTTTAAAGAACCTTTCATAAGTTTCAATTGCTTTTGATTTTGAAAGGTGTCAGTAAAAATTTTAGAATTGATAATTTTTAGAAAATTTAAATTAATTTTTAATGGAAAGTGTAGAATTGATATTTTTACTAAAAAATAATTAAATTGGCAATTCAAAACAGTTAGAGTAAACCAAAAAATAAAGATTTTCAACACATTATTTGAATCCTCGACCAAAACAGACTAATCTTCAAATCCAAAATAGGAATTAAAAAAAAAGAGTTGATTTTTCAATCCAGAAAGATTTTTCACTCTATACAAAAATATCCAAAGTAATAAATTTTCAAGAAACAAAGACCAATTTTGTCAAAAAAAGGTAAATTTGCTACAAAAAATTGCATTTTCTACTAAGATAATTAAATTTTTAATCAGGGAAGACGATTTTCAAAACAAAAAAAGTAAATTTTCAAATAAAAAGTATCAGTTTTCTAGAAAAAAATAATTATACCTAATATGATGAATAATTAGCCAACAAAATTAATTTTCAACCAAATAGTTTATTTTTCTACCCAAAAAATGAATTTTCTACAAAAAGAAAAAGATTTCTTCGCAAAGATAACTTAATTTCTAACGAAATAGTTTAATTTTCCATCAAAAAGATAAATTATTAACCAAAAATATTGACATTTCCCTGCAAAAGATTAAGTTTCCACGAAATACCGAAATTTTCAACTAAATAGTTGTATTTTTAACGGAAGAAGATAAATGTTTAACCAAATGCGGAGTAATTCAATTTTCAGTAAAAAAATTATTCGCAAAAGAATTTCAACGAAATATTATACGATATAATACACCAAGATTTTGAGAAAAATTTTTTTCAACTATAAAGATGAATTTTTAACCAGAAATATGAATTTAAAAAAGTAGATACACTTTTAAACAAGTAGTTATGTTTAGAACCAAAAAAGGTTTTTAAATCAGTTTTTACGATAATCGACATTTAAAAAAAATGTAATTGAATTTAATTGCCAAAATAAAAAAAATTATTTTGTTAGGTTTAAAGAAATACAGGTACAAAAAAAAGATTCGGAATATTTTTATACAATTCAAAAAATGATTACATTATAAATGTGTACAAAAGAATTTTTTTTCAAAAATGCCTCAAATCCAATAATATAAAATTTAAATCTT
The DNA here is from genome assembly GCF_010883055.1 of Belonocnema kinseyi. Classification (NCBI taxonomy): domain Eukaryota; kingdom Metazoa; phylum Arthropoda; class Insecta; order Hymenoptera; family Cynipidae; genus Belonocnema; species Belonocnema kinseyi. Next base: position 127,977,419 of record NC_046657.1, on the reverse strand, counting down.
TATAATTAGATAGTTTCAAACTGCAAAAATCCTGGTTTATCCTGTTTAATTCAAGTCTTTAAATGTGAACAATTTTATAATAGAGGTTTGAAAATTGTAACTATTCGAAATGTGAAAAATTTTGACTGTAGGAGAAAATATTTTCCCTTTTCAAAATTAAATATTAAAATTTTATGATTTTAAATTGTGAGCGTACTTAATTTCCGATTAAATTAATATATGAATGAACCTAATATATTCTAAAAACTGAAAAAAATCATTTTAAAAACAAAACTCATTTTTCTTAATAAACTGAGCAGTGTAATCGAAATTTTGAAAGGATAATGAATATAAACTTAAAATTTACCCCATGGACTTGTTCGATTAGAAAAGTATTTAAATAAGGCACGATTTACAACTGATCTTAATGAAATTTTTCGACTGAACACAAATTTGATTTAAGCAATTAACAAAAGTTAAAAAACGAGTTTTTTACAGTTTGGAAAATTTAGTCGCCGTTTTTACTAAATGTTAAATATGCTTTCTTTAAATATACATTTCACATAATAACTAATGTAAAGATTTATAAAATTTCTAATCAAATTGGAGGGATTTAAGTAATTTGTAGAATTCATGGAATATGAATACTTTAACTTTTCGAAGAATTCAAGTAATTCCATGAATTCAAGGAATTCAAAGAATTTTAAGGAACTTCAAAAATTTAATAAAATTGAAGAATTGAAGGAATTGAAAATACTCAAGGCATTTATGAGAAATTCAAATAATCCAAGAAATCTAAATAATTCAAGGAATTAGAAGAATTTAAGAACTCAAATAATTCAAGGAATTTGATTAACATCAATATTTCGAAGAGTTCATACAATTTAATGAATTCGAATAATTCTAGAAATCAAAGAATTCAAGGAATTCAGAAAATTCAGTGAAATCTAGAATTTTGAAGAATTTAATCGATATAAGGAATTAAGGGAATTCATTGAAGGTATGTAATTCGGAAATGTATGGAATTTAGCCACTCACATTAATTTCAAGGTTTCAAAAATTTAAGAGATTCGAAGAATTTCAGGAATTCAAAGAATTTAAGAAACTTGAAGAAGTTAAGGGATTTAAAAAACTCAAGGAATTCAAATAATCCAGGAAATTAAATTAATTTGAGGAATTTAAATTAGGCAAGTAATTCCAAGAATTCAATAAATTCAAATAATTCTCGGAATACAAAGAATTCAGAAAATGCAGAGAAAGCTAGAATTTTGGAGAATTTTATGGATTTAAGAAATTAGGAGAATTCGTTGAAGTCATGTAATTCAGAAATGTATGGAATTTAGCCAATTCGATTGACTTCAAGATTTCAATAATTTAGAAATTTGAGATATTAAGGATTTTATAGAATTTTGAGAATCCAGGGAATTCAAGGAATTCATAAAATTGAAGGAATTCATATAGTGATTGTTTTAGGCGTACACTCCGAAGGACATTTTTTTTAATATGCATACATCGAATCAATTTTAACTTGAATAGCGGAAAATTCTTCTTTGTGTCAAGAAGTAGTGATTATATTTGTTGACCTGAATTCTAGGTTAAGTTTACAAGCTTTATTTTTGAATTTAAAGCTTAACATTGAGTTTTTTCAAGGTGACCTAAATGCTTATATTTTTTGAAATATTTTTCGGTTTTTCTACTTGAAGAATTTTTAGAATGTTTCCGTTAAAAAAAACAGGGGTGGTAAAAGAGCCAAAAAATATTTTAAATAAAAATAATACTTCAGATCACATTTACTAAGCTCCAGGTTAAATCTTAAATCCAGTAATAATATTTAACAACCTTTAGAATCCATCCCAAGTTGTTTTGAAGAAAACCCTTTCAAAGGCCTCAAAGTAAAAAAAGCCATACAATTTTTTAAGAGAAAATAATCACTCTGACCACGTATACAAAGCTGTAGATTTAGTTTTAAATCCAACAACAATATTTAAGAAACCTTATGATTTACCCCTAGTTTTTTTTATTGTAAACATTTTAAATAAAAACAATCTCTCAGGTTACCTTTAAGAAAACACAGCTTAAGTTTTCATTCTGACAATAATATTTAGCAACCCTTAGAATCCACCTCTAGTTATTTTAACGATGCAGTTACAAAAAAATTTAAATCATAAAGTCAAGCAATTTTTTAAGAGACCACGTACACAAAATTCCAGGGTTAGTCTTAAATTTAAGAATAATATTTAAAAAACCTTAGAATCCAACCCTAGTTGTTTTAACGCAAGCATTTCAAAAATGTACAAAGCAGGAAAGCCAGAAAATATTTTCAGTAAAAATAATCATTCAAGTGACATTTATAAAACCACAGGCTAAGTTTTGAATCTAACAAAAATATTTTTAAAACCTTAGAATCCACCCCAAGTTGTTTTAAGAAAGGAATTTCAAAAATCTCAAGGTGAAAAAGCCAGAAAATTTGTTAAGAGAAAACATTCAGTCAGATCATCTTCAAAAAACCCAGGTTAAGATTTGAATAAAAAAAAATAATTAGTAAACCTTAGAAACCACCTCTACTTGTTTTAACGAGAATCTTTCCAAAAAGTAATCACTCAGGTCATCCTTAAAAAATTCCAGGTTATGTTTCAAATATAAAAATAATTTTTAAAACGAAATCTGTATTATCAGGATAGTGGCTACTATCAATTAGTATAGATGGCACTCCACAACCTGTGAAAATACAAATCGAAACTATAGATTAATTTAACTCTTAAAATAACAGAAAATAATCAACGCAACTTTCGACAAGGTGAAAAATAAACTTTCAAAATTTTTACATTTTATTTTTCTAAACAAAAAGTCTTCTAACAATCGCTCCACTAGGAATGCAACCACAGAACTTCCGATTGCCAATCTGGTGCTCTCCCAATTAAGCTATTAGAGAGAACGAAAGAAAAATCATTTTTCATAAATATACGCTATCTCAAGCTAGATGTTTTTATGATAAATAATCATTAATAATGACAACTTGATCGATGGTTTTCGTTTATATTTCCCTAGATTGTGGAGTGCCATCTATACTGATGGATAGTAACTAATTTAATTAAAATTTTTAAAAAATAATATTCAACAACCCTTAGAATCAACCCTTAATTGTTTTGACGAAGATATATTTAGAATTATAGAATACATTAAACAGCAAGAATGGATTGTTATAAATCATGAGGAATTTATTTATAATTATTTTTAATAGAAATCCACATCAACATGCTAACTGTTTCCTCAAGCAAATAACAAGATATTATTAAATTAAATTAATTAATATTGAACATATTGTTTACAAGCTTCATGCTTGCCGTTCAATTGATTATCATTTATTCTAGAAAAGATGTTCAAGATAGTTTATTGAAACCTACGTCGTTTTGAAAGTGATAACAGCTTTTCTAGTGACTGTTTTCAGATCGCGTTCAGTAACGGGTATTTCTGAAGGTATATACAGTATATTATATGTTGTTTTTTTCACCTACTGAAGTTTCGCTGAGTAAAAACTTTTTTAAACACAGTCATGCGTCTCAAGTTTTTTCGTGTTGACATTTTATAAAAATCCATAAAAATAGTTAGAAGTTCCGTAGAGTTCCACGATAAGATCATTTTTATTATGTAAAAGAAAGTATTTTCATTCATTTTACGACAGAAGCAGTTAAGATAATGAGCGATATTTCATGAAACATCATTTTAAATTTTGCGAACTGAAGCTGGTCGGTGCAGTAGCTAGCTGCACTCACTGCAGCCAGAGCGATTTCCCGGGAAAGCTGGACGACTATCGGTATATCATACGAAATGGCGGGAGTGTACTACTCAAAACAGCCGGGCATGAAATAAATTCAGTAAGCTGTGTACTCTTTTTCTCGTTTCAGAATTAGACTCAGTAAACGTCCAACATTTTCATGTTGCCGGGATTGATCAGAAAATATCTGATTCGTCATTAGTGCCCCGAAAAACTGAATCTTACGAAATTTTATTGAAATGAAAATGTTATAAGTAGTACACGTCCAACATTTTGAATCCGCCATTTTTAATTTTGGAAAAAATGTCATATTCGTAATCAGCGACCTTAAAAACTAGAGTACACAAAAGTTTGTTGAAACGAAGTTGTTTGAAGTAGTAGACGTCTGCCATTTTGAATTTAAAAAAATAAATGACATATTCGTGATCAGCGATCTCAAAAACATAATATTGCGAAGTTTCGTGTGATTCCTATCATTTTTCGACTTCTGGTCAGCTTTTTTGGGAAATCGGCCACTGTGCATCGTGCCGTATTATCGTTTATTGTCGGTCTATGTTCGCTCAAGCCTTTCCTTCGTTCCGGTGTTCGTTCCAGCGTTATTGCGTCAGTAATCAAGTTTCCAGTGTGGAGTCGTTGCTTTAGTTCAGTGGGAAACCGTGTGCCTGTCAAGAAAGGGTCTATTTAAGGGCTCTTCATTTACATCCGCTGCATGTACGGGACGTACATGGTATACCCCCTTTGATGACAAGGGACAACAGAGGATCACGCCTTGATCACCGCACACCGTTTCGTTGGACGCGGCAGGCCTAGGAGGCAGCGCTCTCTCCTGAGGAGAGAAAAAGACGTATCGCGGCCTGACGAGCTGAACACGCAGAGCACCAACGGTTGCGAGCCGTCGAAAACGCCGGGAGGCTTGAGGAAGAGCGGAGGTGGTGCGAGAAGAAGGTCGGGCTAGGGAGCTCGAGGATCGACGACAGAGAGAAGAGGAACGAGCTCGCCTCGCCGCATTAGCCTCCCCGCCGAGAGTAGCCGGACCTCCATACGGTCCGGACGTCCCATGTCTACAAGTGCCAAAAGGTTGGAACCTCGTGGACATCTATAGAGGGATAGACTTTTTTCCGACCGGGGAAATCCTTTAAGTCTGCTGGTACCCCGGTTAATCAAAAAACCCAGGTACGTCTTCCCGTCTGTAAATTTTACCCGGCAAAACGATTCCTCTTCAGCCGGGCCTAGTCGTCCCATTATTAGGAATTGTCCAAATTCGTCACCCTATCCCTGGGAGTTGAAGGTAGAGCCGTCAGCAGCTCCCCCCGCGCCAGGGGAATTCATGAAGTTTCGATTCGTCCCCATTGAAGAGGCCCAGTCTTCCGGGCAGATACCGTACGCCATTATTAGATCGCCTACACAAACCCCTCCCAGTACCCCAAATGTAAGCACCGTTCTGGAGGAGCCAGGGTCGGGTGCCGCTTTACTTTCCGCCTTCGAAACGCCGAACGGGTTATCAGGGTTGCAAAGATTGCTCAAGGGGGATATAAAACGGGTGCACCTATCCCCACCCACCTGCCAAGCACGACATCAGTCGTCGACTAGGATCAGTCCAATCGTAGCCCTGTCACGCATACCGTAGCGACCATGGGAAATTTTATTCTTCCCTCCATCTGCCACTGCAGTCACTTACCTACCCATTCTTCCTCGTTCGCGTTAAATTCGCACTAACTCCCAACTCCTTACTCCCCTTCCCCCGCAAACTACGCACTGCTCTTCTATCCCGCATATACACACGCACGTCAGGGTAGAAGACAGTTTAGATAAAATCTAATCAATTTAAGTTGAGGCTTCAACAGTTTTATTGAAAATTAGCTGCTTTTTAAAAAATTATTATATTAAATTAATCGTTTAATTTGAATTGAATATCTTTTTGGTTAAAATACCTGCTATTCTATTTCTTGACTATGTCTTACAACTCTAATTTAAATTAAATAAGGTTCACATAACAAAATTTTTAACTTTTTAGAAATCAATTTTTATCTAATCGAATCCAAGAAAGTAATATTTCTTATGGAATAAAGAATTCTTGCATTTAGCAGAAATATTTATTGCTATTTCTAAGTTCGGATATTTTTTTGTTACCTTGAACACTACACAAAAATAATTTCAGGGTTGCCAACTTCATAACATGCCAATTTGTCGATTATTATATTTAATAAGATACTTACGCAGCAATAAGTAAATTATTTCAGATTAATATATTAATTTTCATTGTATGTGTATGATGTCTATTGTATCAAGTCTACTGTTCTTATGTTGAAAAAATTGATGTGATTCTATCACATTTGTTTCAAATTAATAATTATTTGAAGGATAATATTTAAGCATTGTTTTAAGAGAAATTATTTCTTCGCTGAATACATTCATTTTCAATTCTCAAGAACATGAACATTGTTTCAATTAAAATGGTAGCGAAAATAAGTATATTCATTTGCTCGGATCAAGGAACATCTTCTTAGAGTTTTAATTACTTATCATAAGAATATAATATTCTCAATTCAATATTTTATTAAACTTGACGCAAATAAGTATAATGGAACAAATTAACTCAATAGTTTTTTGCTCAGAGTAAATATATTTATGATTAAAATAGTTGTCTCGATTCTATTATTTTCTTGATTCCTGGAAATTAGTCCCTTGTAAAAAGAAAATACTTGCTTATTTTAAGTAAAATCAGCCAAGTAAACTAGCCTACTTTATTTAATGCAATTTTTTCAGTGCATTATATGATTTCAAAATTCTTTTATAAGCAACATTCACAAAGCATATAATGACTTTTTGTAATTTAAAATTGCCTCAAAAGACCTAAACCATTGACGGCAACGTAAATAGCGAGCGAAACAATCCTCGGATGCCGAGCAGTTGCGGTCGTGGTGGGGGAAGAGTTCGACCGAGAGTTAGAGGAAGCGGCAAGGTAAATAGCGGCAAAGTAAATAGCGACAAGGTAACTAGCGTCGACGTAATTTCATTCGTCACAAACCAAATCTTTTCGTAGCAAAAATTACACAGACCGACAAAATTTTACAAAAGTCAAAGGCCAGAAAGCGGACCTAACATTTCCGAAGGATTTTGAGTTTTTGAGGTTATGTAACCGAACAATAAAAATGTCTACCACAAAAGCTAATATGGAATTTGAAACTACTAATCTTCCCCTTTCAAACCTACTTGGATTTATTAGGATATCTTTATTTTTCACCAAAATATTGTAATTTGAAATGTTTATTTTAGCGTTTTAATCCATTAACGCTGAGGTATTCAGATATATACAGCGCATTCTCATTTGCTGAAGGTACGATATTTTTTCTTCAAAATATTGTTTCAGGGGCTTTCAAGGGTGCACTTTCTATTGCCGGTGTCAGTTTTGTGTTATAACCCCTAGAAGATCCAATATGGCGGTCACAATTTAGGGCTTCAAAAAAGAGCAAAGAATCCCGCACAAAACACCAACAAAAAAGCGTACACTCGTTTGGAAACAAACTTTGCACATTGATAAAACAATAAAAAATATGGAACCCGTGTCTTTTCATTTCTACGGAAGCCGTTTCCTGGGGGGAGAAACCACCCGTGCCAAATCATAAGCAGGCTAACCCACCTTACCCTGGTAGCAGCGAATTTATTCGTTTACATTTCGTGAAATAATTGAATTTCACATTACAAGTGGGCTAAACTTGGAATGAAATTTTTCAATTTAGCGTATTAACCCATTAACGCCGAGATGGTAACCATTGTCCCTTGAAAATGTTATCTGAGGGGCTTTTTATGTTTAGGGCTTTCACAAATTGCTTTATTAACCCTATTTTTATATAAAGTGGTGGCAATAATTCTTTCCGTCAAAAAGACTTTCATAAACAACATTATACTGACCAACTGTCCACTCTAATCTGTCTGGCCATTTCTCCGTTATCCAAGGTTCATCCCTTGCACGACTGTCCCAAAGGCAAAGAAAACAAGGGTATTTAATGTTTCCTAATTGAAAACATATTATAAGATTTATCATTTTGAAGTCACCACAAGTAAGCCAATTATGGACATTGTATTTTATTTTTATTAGGAGTAATTGGAAAGTATCATACGATGCTTTTAGTGTAGTTAAGTCACCTACTGGAATTGCAGCGAATTTATCTCCATTATGTAATAGTACTGCTTTCAGACTTTCTGTAGACGAATCTATGAAAAGACGCCAATTCTCTGGCGTATATAAGTTTATGTTATATAAAGTAATGAGTCCTTCCATATCATTACAATACACAATCCCACTGTCCATTGAAAAGTACTGGATAAACTTTTCTTCTCTATTTCTGTAAACAGTTACTCTAGTGCTAGGTGACAATAGTTTCCTCTCTTTGAGTCTTGAAGCGCAAAGCTCAGCTTTATCTTTTGGAAGATCAAGGTCACGTATAAAATCGTCTAATCCGTCTTTATCAAAAAATTTAGGACTTTCGTCATCTGAATCTTCCCAAGAAGAATCTTCAGTTGCATTAGGATCGTCAGTATCCATTAATTCGTGAGTTGATCGGTCACTTTTGTTTTCATAGTGATTTATAATACCAATCTTCGCTGGTGTAACACTTTTTACATCAGGGTAAACGATCTTCTCCAAATACTTTTTAGAAAAACCTCCTGTTTTGCATAAGCAAAAGTAACAATCAGTATCTTGATCGTTGGGCATACGCCAAACAGGTGGTTGAATAACATTCTGCGTGTTGGTACTTTCATCTTCCCAATTTGATAAATTTAATCTACAATCATAACAAATTGAGGTTGGTACCCACGGTTTATCCAAATTTTTCATTAAAGTCCCATAACAGTGGAAGTATGACGTTTTTATCGAATCATTAATTGATCGACGGTATTTCTCCGTTTCATACTTTCCGCAAACGTGATAAAGCGTATTAACTTTCTTAGCGCAAGGAGTTCTTGAACTCATTTTTTTTCTTATAATGAACAGTAACGTGGAAATTCTAAAACTCAATATATACAAAAATCACAATCGACACGAAATGTAACCGCTAGACAGATTTCAAATACAAAAAAAATTTTATTATCTACGCATCCAACCGTTAGCCCGCCACTCAAACGTGATCTCTAACACGGAAAATTTGTAGCAAAAAACGAATTTCATCACCTGCGCATAACACGTCATAAAAGCGTCGCCAGCTCAGTGAGCCAGCTAGGGACCGAAGACTGACTGCGCCGTAGAACTGCGCGCACATGCAGCGAATGTGAACATTAGAATGCACACAGAGTGCGCAGTAGCATTCCGCGCATTCCGTCTTCTTTTGTTTTATCAATGTGCTAAGTTTGGTTCCAAATGACTGCACGCTTTTTTGTTAATATTTTGTACGGGATCCTTTTTTCTTTTTTGAAGACCTAAATTGTGGCCGCGATATTGGATTTTCTAGGGGTTATAACAAAAAACTGGCACCGGAAATAGAAAGGGCACCCTCGAATACCTCTGAGATAATATTTTAAAGAAAAAATATCATACCGTCAGGAACAGAGAATGCGTTGTATAAATCTGAACACCTCAGCGTTAATGGGTTAAAACGCTGAAATAAAAAATTTCAAATACAATATTTTGGTGGAAAATGAAGATATCCTAATAAATCCAAGTGGGCTTGAAAGGGGAAGATTAGTACTTTTAAATTCCATATTAGCTTTTGTGGTAGACATTTTTCTTGTTCGGTTACATAACCTTAAAAAACAGCTAAAAAATGCGTTTTCTGCTCTTTTAGGTTACCATATCTTGAAAATTTAAAGCACAGGAGTAGGTTTGAGCTCAGATTCGCATTCAGCACATCAAAATCCTTCGGAAATGTTAGGTCTGGTCTCTGGCTTTAAAATTTGTCGGCCTGTGTTATCCTTCTGCGTCAAACTTCCACTAATCGTGCAGCAAGATAATTCCGTTTCTGTAAAAACGATTTTCAAATGTTTTGAAAGGAAACAGACAAGAGGATAACGGTACTTTTGTTTTAAGAAAACTTTACTTTAAGTGAAAAATAATTTTCAAAACGTTGTGAGCTAAATAGTACACCGCATTTAAAGTGCTTCTCGACATATTTTTTGACGTGGTTATTCACGTCGTTTTTGTAGTCTCGTTTTTCAGCAGGGTAGTCTCATTAAATTCAGTGACCCGAAAAATTCATCAATAGATGTGACGCGTTTCGAGAAAAGGGACCTACTAGGCAAAAGTGAAATTTCACAGACGAGTGATTGAAGAAATCTCGAGCTCGAGGCAGCGGAACAGAGCAGAAGACTCAGCGGAGAATTCTGACCCCCACTTCTTACAGTTTTACCGTATTTTCCCACTCTCTCCTCCTCCCATTCGCTGCGTACTGCGCTCGCGCTACGTGTTTCCCGCTGTGTTTCTCTTACGCACATCTGACGCAAGCGCAATACCTTCACATGCCAAAGTTGGGGTCATTGCACTCGAGTTTAAGTTCTCCCGTCTATTGTCCTGTGTTTCAGAATTTTCTATTAATAACTTATAAATTTAAATTAAGAATTGAATGTTCATATTTCTCAAAAATTTAAATGCACCTAGGGTGCGCGCTTGTCCGATATTACATTTCGCGCTCAGTTATTTATTCTTTGTACTTAGAATGCTTAAATGAAACTTCATTAAACAATGTAATCGTGACTTCGTTTTGTTACGTCGACAATTTTACGTATCTCGCGTCTTTAGGCATAATATGGAAATTTTTTATATTTGTTCATAAATTTCAAAAAATAAATTGAAAATGTAGAGTTCTTCCAAAAATTAATTTAAATAAATAATGTAGGAATTTCAAACGCTAAAATTCTTCCAACATTTTTGTTATCATACTTCGAGTCATTTGACTTAAAATTTAAATTCTCGATTTTTTTAGAATATTTTTGATAAATAAAACTGAAATGATAATTCCTATTAAAAAATAGTTTAAATAAATTTGGTGGGAACTTTCAAAAGCTGCAGTTCCTTTTTGATTTTTTTCCATAACTCATGTCGTATAGTTATAAATTTAAATTTCGGATTTTTCAAATAGTATTTTTGAAAAATAAAAACCAAAATATCAAATCTTAATTATGTATTCTTCTAAATCTTTGACTTATCTGTCATCGCACTTGACTTAAAATAAAAAGTTTTGACGAACTTTTCTGATTGAAAAATAGTTCAAACAAAAATCGTAGATATTTTGAAGGATTTGAATTCTAATTTTATTCTGTTTCCCCGTGTCTGTCTTCTTTTTGCATAAAACAAAATAATCTATTTTTGAATAACATTTCTGATGAATAACAGCATAACCGTTGGTCAAAGAATTTTGGTTAGCAAACATGTTCTTTCTTTTATAACCTGAAAAAGTGTGCCAAACCTTGACATGACACGTTCATTTTTTTCGAGAATTATCGTCTTCGCGGGCGGATTAACGGACAGACGCAATCGCCAAAACTTTATTTTCAGCTTGAGTGGGTCTAAAAACGTGGAGGTTCGTTGAAAAACAGTGGTGTCAAGTTTCGGAAATCATAATAATTTCTCAATCGTGAATCATGAGAATGTAAAAAATTAAACATAGAAAATAACACTCTGCAAAATCATACGTGTCCCTCTAAACTAAACATATAAATTTCACATAAGTAAAACTTCAGAAATAAAATCATGGAGTTTTCTGGATGAAATTAATCACATAATGGCAATCAAAAGTTGATTTTATTTTGCATAATATAATGTCTCTATCAATTATGGCATTGACGCAAAATTGAAATAAGGGAA
>NC_046657.1:127939021-127965767 GCF_010883055.1 Belonocnema kinseyi | reverse complement strand
CAATTATCGGGGTTCTCTTGAACCCTATAGAACAGACTGGCAGGGGTGACATTCAGAAAGTACTTTTTGATTCGTATTTCATACAAAATTACGAAGAAAATTGCTAATTTTTAATTAAATTTAAATGGTGTTGAGGATTTCGAAACTTTAGAAAAACTTTATATTTTCTTATGTAAAATAAGGCTTAAAATTTATGAAAGTCGCTGAACCTCTGAATATATATATTTTCCAAAACGCATGTATTTTTTGTAGATTCGCACAAATTTGGGAACAATATGAATGGATGTCTTTAAAAAATAGACCAACCTAGAAACATAGTTTACATTAACATTAGTAAAAATAAAATTTTCTGCCTTTGGGCTCTCAAAACATGGAGATTTGATAAAAAACCAAGTATTTAAATTTGGCATGCTCGATTGCACATTTATCTCACGCTTCGCGCACGATTATGTATTTACCTCGCGCTACGCGCATGGTCTTTATATTTTCACACATTCTTGTTCAAACATTCTAAAATTAAGACTTAAAACATCCATCTCTGTAATTTTGTGATTGTGAATTCTCTTTCGTTAAAAAAGCTTAGCTCGAGAGTTTGAGCGCACCTACGGCACGCGACTGATGGCAGTCGCACTCCCCTCTTAGTCTTTGCATTTCTTCCGCATTCGAACACAGACCTTTTAAAATGAAAGGTGAACAGACCGACAGCTGTAATTTTGTGATTTTGACTCTCTTTTTGTTAAAGCTCTTTTGGCTTTAACGAACACATTCTCATCACGTATCTCATGCTTCGCACTCGATTTAGTCTAACATGTCAACTTTTCTACATTACACACAACACTTTTATATCAATTATAACACATTTTTATGTAACTCTGCCAGGGATTACTTATTAAAAAATTGCAAAATAAGAAGCAAATTGCATTTATCATGATTATTTTTGTATTTGTTTCTTATTTTGCTTTAAATTGTATTCTAAGCTACTCTGAAACATGCAACATTTCAATAAATGTATATCATTACAATTCATAATATGCATAAAAATTTAATCCTACTAATTCTTATTTCCTTGCTCTTATCATTTTTGTTAATTTTTGATATTGTTTTTTACGATTAAATAAAAACTACTGAGCATCGACATAGAACCTATATAGGAACCATGCAGTAACCTATATAGGGTCTTATATAGGAGCCTATGTCCTCTTTCGTCTTTTCTGTGCTTTTTCCAAAAAGTTATTTTTTTTTCATTTTTAATCTTATGTTTTACATTTAAAAGAAAATCTACTCGTCTTATCGAAAAATGATTAATAATAAATTTATAGATCTTTTTAAGCGAACAACTGTTGTCTGGTAATTTAAACTAAACCCTTGTGTCGTTTTATCAAAAAAATTTAATATTTTTATTTAGAATCTTTTTTTCTATGACTGAAGCAAAAACTACGTGCCCTATCAAAAGTTATAGCTTTTTTTTGTATGAACAAATTTTGTCTCATTTTTGTTCGTAGCTTATATCGAAAAGTGATTCATTACAAATTTTTAGTTCTTTCCAGGGCGCTCTAATTTTTTTCGTATCTTGCCTAGTTTGACCAAAAAATTGAATTTTTGGATTTTTCATTATCGTTGGTACGAACAAATTTGCATTGTTTAACTTTTAAATCAAATTAAAAAAGTTGTAATCATAGTCCTGTAGGGATTTCAAAAAACAAAGTGTTTCTTCTCCTGACTTTTTTTTCATATTATGCGTTGTTTAGCTTAAAAAGTTCATTTTAGTTTGGTTTCTTGGATTTTGAAAATGCTCTAAGTCTGATAGTTCTCTTTCTATAGAAAAAAGCCGGAAGGATAAATTGTTTAAGTTTTGAAGTCTATGAACAAGCGTGCATCGAATTTTTACATCTTCAAAAAATGTGTTTTCAAAAATTTTGTCTCGGATCAAATTTAAAATTTTCAACTTTTTGACCAAATTGAAAAAGTTGTTATTATAATCTTGTAGGGCTGTAAAAAAGCAACGTTTTTCTTTTTCAGACTTTTTTTGTATCATGCCCATTAATTTTTTATTTTTTGAAAAAAGTCATTAGGGTAATTGTTAAATTTTTTTAATGCAATGAATAACAGTACAGGGAATTTTTAAATTTGAAAAAAGTGGTCTCAAAAATATTCAAAATGTGCCCACTTCTTGAATTTTCGTCCAAAATGGCTGGCTAACGAACTTGACCTTTAGTTTAGGGCACTAAACAAGTGTACCAAAGGCCAATCTGACGGATTGATTTTTTCTAAAGTTATCGTGTTTACAGGCAGACAGACATACAGACATACATACAGACATAAAGACAGACAGACGCATTCGTAAAAACCTGTTTTTCGGATTCAGGGTGTCTTAAAACTTGGACATTTGACAAAAACTGGGGGGGGGGGGCAAATTTTACATAATTCTAATATCTTCTCTGATGAGAATGTAATAATATACTAAGCATGGATTTTAAAATATGAGTTAGGATAAGATGATTAGCTTCAGCCCATAAGACTCATTTCAGAAATTTGGCAATCACGTGCTTATTCCCCGAGATCCTTCAATCAATCTGTTGACAGTCACAAACCTTTATTTTCTTTTTTCAGAAATAAATGCTTCAAAAAGAAATATTCCACCGCCTTCGTTTCCTACCGGAGGACCTAGACCTAGAACAGCGGGAGGTTCATCTGGGGTAGGGGGTAGTGGGGCTGGCGGTAGTGGAGCAGGTGGTAGTGGGGCAGGTGGTAGTGGGGCAGGTGGTAGTGGGGCAGGTGGTAGTGGGGCAGGTGGTAGTGGGGCTGCTGGTAGTGGGGCTGCTGGTAGTGGGGCTGTTGGTAGCGGTGCTGGTGGTAGCAATGCTGGTTCTGACGGTGATACTTCTGACGGGGGTGGTCGTGGCGGGGGTCGTCGTGGCAGGGCTCGTTGTTGGCCGTTTCGTTTTCCGCGTCTGAATCAAAATCCTCCCAGTGAGAAGAAATCTACGGATGACGAAGGTACTGCCCATATTCCAGTTAACCCAGTTAAGCCATATATCCCACATAACCCAGTCCAACCAGATGACCCAGAACCAGCACAAACTTACCTAATTTTGAACAAGCGTGTTGGTATTTGGAGAGATCCTGCTGATAACGTGGCATGGGTTCAGCTTGCCGAAGGTATTAATATTGTGCCAGACAGCGTAAACTACAAAAAGAGGCACAATTATATGACCGTGTATGCGTTATGGCCACAAGCAGTATGGGCACACCTGTACATATCTGATGAAATGGAACTTTTGGGAGCTACGCGTTTATCAGTCCCAGGTATGTATCAATAAAAGTGGCATAAGATTTTCTGTGTATGTCGGGTAAAATTATTTGGTCTTAATTTTGTCATGAATCTCTTCAATATGCCTTGAATATTTCATCAAAGCCATGATTAATGGTTCCGTTTCACCAGCTAGAAGCTAAACATTGCAGATATGTGGCCCACTTGCAGCGGCGAGCGTACAGTAAGCTCATAACGTTGGCGCAAAAACCTTTTCGGCAGTGGTTCAGTGTCGCAGATTGTGAACTCCTGCGGTTTTGGGCCGACACCAACCAGTCTACTTTAATTTATGCTAGCTCATTGCATACGCGCTTTACTTTATACTCCTCGGTGTAACTGTATCCTATCGAAAAATCCGCCGAAAATTACGCAGGAAACGAGGTCGGAAACGACACCGCAAACGACGCCGGAAACAAGATCGGAATTTGGGACTGGATACGTCTTTTCCGACGTCGCTCACGACTTAGGTTCCGGTATGAATTTTTTTTCAATATCTACTTATAACTATGACACACTGAAAAAAATGATTACTTGTAACAAATGAATTTTATTTGTCTGAAGTAAGTGAAACTCCCGTTTATTTTCAAAGAAATATTTATTTGAGGCAAATAAATATAAACATTTTGATGGAAAAAATGATTTATTTCAGCAAAAGAAGCTTCAATAGAATTAAGTTAACATTTGAAGCAAAAAAAGTATCCGACAGATAGTCGGATGTAGTACATATGTTGACTTACATTTTCAACTAAATTCTTTCAGCTTAAATTATAATTACATTATTATCATTATAAATATTTAATTTAAACAAATCAAATAATTTGAAATCTTGATAAACCTAAAACAGAAGTATTAGATGAAAAATCCACCTCCAGCAGGAATCGAATCCGCGTCCTTCGGGGGTGAAGTCCACAGCGATGACCACGACGCTATCGCAAAATGGAAATTTAAAGACGGAAAACCATATTTAACCCTCAACATAAATGCCAAAGAAATATTTCTTAAAATCAAAAACATTGATATTTAATTTGACCAGATATTTCTTTAATCTAAATAAATACTTAATTGGAAAAAGATTACGCGAAATTGATAAATGTTTGATTTAAAAAATAATTACTTCGTTAAAATAAATGTTTATTTGTTATAAATAATTAAATGCTAGTAATCAAATAACATATTTCTTTTATCTGAAGATATAGATATTAATCTAAACACACTATCTTGTTGATATAAATAAATGCTTCATTGGTATAAATTAATGAAATTTTTGTAATAAATAAATATATTTTCAATTTAATTATTATTTGGAATAAAATTATTATTCTTTTGATTTAAATTAACCTTTATATTTCATTCAAGTATGGAAAAATTATTGATTGAAATGCGTCCGAATCAATTAAACGAATCGAATTCATGGAATTAAATAAATTTTTTTTTTTGAGCGACTAATTATATTTCAACGAATCTATACGTTTTGAACGAAGGAAATCATTTTCTTACATATTATAAATATTTACTTGAATCGAGAAAATATAGCCAAAGAATTCATTTTTTAGATCAACAAGAGATATGTGTCTGATTTTAATAAAACTTACTACTGTTGATGAATATTTTCTTGATGCAAAGAAAGAGAAATTAAGTAAATGCATTTACTTGTTCCAAAAATTCTTTTTTACCGTGAGCAAGTAATATTATTATTTTATTTAAATTATAATGTTTATAATTCATCACAATTATAATGAGAAAAGTGAGTTGCAGGGAACAAATAACCAAATAACTATAAAGAAATGTTTTGCCTTTGAAAAATTTAAGTCGCTATTAATATTATGATTATGTCACAATTACTTGTTTGATGAAATAAATCTTAAAAAAAACAGTTCATGCATTTATACCAATAAAGCATTTCTTTAGATCAACACGATATTGTGTTTAGATAAATATCTATTTCTTATCTTGAAGGAAATTTTTTATTTAATTACTAGAATTTAATAGTTCATAACAAATAAACATTTATCCTTACGATGAAATGAGTTTTTTTCAAATCGAACATTTATTAATTTGACGTAATTTTTTAATTGAATATTTCTTTAGATCAAAGAAATATGTTGCTAAATTAAATATCCATGTTTTTGATTTGAAGAAATATTTCTTTGGCATTTATAGTGAGGGTTAAATATGACTTTCTGCATTAAAATTTTAATGTTACGGTAGTGTCGTAGTCATCGCTGTAGACTTCACCTTTGACGTACACGAGTTCAAATCCTGCTGGAGGTGGATATTTCATCTAATTTTTTGGTTTCATTTTTATCAAGATTTTAAATTATCTGATTTGTTTAAATTAAATATGTACAATAATAACAATGTTAATTATAATTTGAGGTGAAAGAATCCAGTTGTTCATTTAAGTATTTTTTTATAGTATGTTTTTGTTTCAAATGTTAACACTTAATCGTATTGAAATTTCTTTGCCTAAAATACATAATTTTTTCCATCAAAGTGCTTATATTTATTTGGCTCAAATAAATATTTCTTTAAATATAAAGGGGTGTTTTACTTTCAAGTAACCTTTTTTCAGTGTATCATAGCTATAAGCACATATTGGAAAGAAATTGCACACCGGAACCGAAGTCGTAAACGACGCCGAAAGCAGCTTCGTTTCCGGTCCCAAATTACGATCTTGTTTTCCGCGTCATTTCCGGCATCGTTTCCGACCTCGTTTTCTGCGCAGTTTTCGGCGTCATTACCGATGTCGTATCCTAGGTCGGATTTTTTTATAGGGTAGTCCAGTCAACGGGGAATAAATTTCACTAAACCAAAACAAGTCTGATATGGTAGAATTTTGTCCACACATACGTTGGGGTGTTAAAAAAAAGAACAATCAACTACAACTATAAGTGTATACAGTTTTTCACACAAAGAGTACAACTTTCGTGCTCAAAAATTATCTATAGTGAACGGTTGGAGTTAGGAAAATGGGTAATGTATAAAAAAGGTATTACACCGCAAGACATAAGTTTTTGTGTTTAATCCCTTCGTTTTCAGAGAGAATTAGACCAAAGTCCCCAAAATGGCAGGAATATTTGTTATCCTAGAAATTTATATCCTGGGGCTTTGGGGTCGCTGAATCCGAACCTGAATTCGAAATTCAGAAATTCAAAATGGCGGATCCCATATAGCAGACGAAAATACAAAAAACTGTTTGATTTATATCAATCTTGGTACTTACGGGTTTTCGTGGTCGCTGAACCGAAACTGAAGTCAAAATTAAAAAATTTTAAAGGATGAATCCAATACGATGTACAAAAATACAGAAGACCGGCTGGATTTAAAATTTTTAAGTTTTGATTTCAGATTCGGCTTTAGCGACCCCAAAAATCTTTAAGTACCTCAATTTATCCAAATTGAGCCTTTTTTGTATATTCTTTGGCCATATTGGATCCGCCATTTCGAACTTTCCAATTTTTCACTTCAAATTCGAATTAAGCTACCCCAAAATCCCGTAGGTACCGAAATTTATCAATATAGAGACGTTTTTTGCATTGACGCCCGCTATATTGGATCCGCTATTTTGAATTTTGACTTCAGATTCGGTTTTTGTAATCAAAAAACCCTTACGTACCGAGATTCATCCAAATTGTGCCGTTTTTTGTATTTTCGTCCGCCATATTGGATCCGCCATTTTTAATTCTCGAATTTTTACTTCAGATTTGGATTCAGCGACCTCAAAACTCCCCGAGAAACACTTGAATGCAAAATCGGAGTAAGTTATATAGAAAAAATAAGATTGACGCATTTTGCGTCAATGCCAACGAAGGGGTTCAATCGCAAAAAGATTAATCTTTAGAAATCAAAAATAGTCTAATTCTTTCTCAAGTCCTTCACAAACAACATAACTTCTAATAATTGTCCTCGGCTAGTATTTTCTAGAGACAAAATCACGGCTAAATATTTTTACCCCGGATGCATAATCTAAAGGAATAATTTTTAATAAAACAATTGACTAGGTTAGAATCAGTTTACAATATTCTTAAACTTAAGCACTTCAACGAGAAAATGTTACGTTCTCTACCCCATTTTTTATTAACATTTTATGATTCAGTTTCAAACGATTGTTTCATTTTCTGTGCTTCAATATATAATTATTGAGATTTTGAGCTTGATTTTTTATATTTATATGATCAAAAACCTTTTTTTCAGGTCGACACAATCCTTTACTAGGACTATTTTATATCAATTATGAGAAAGAATTAATTAGGGTGACGTATAATACTCACACAAAAGAAATTTTGGAATTTGGATTTCATCCCTATAATAACTTGCCAACGGTCGGTAGTAGCAGCTATAAAAATCTTTCTTACAAACAGGCTGAGTTTTGTGGCATAAGATTTACCATTGCTTATGAACCCAAGGATTATCAAGCAGATGAACATATGTGGTCATGTTATTTAAAACCTCTCAACCAGAAAATAGCTTGGCACTCTGCAATGGATCCACAACCAGAATAATACAATTTTGGGAGCTTTTCTTAAACCAGTTTTGCTTCCACGTGAAGATTTATCTATACACAAGTTGAATAATTCAAGAAGATACAAAAGATGTAATATTTTTGTGATGCGTATTCTGTAATAAAATATAATTAATTGAAAATAACTTTTACCCAATGTTGCTCTTAATCTTAAGATTATTGAACACCGAAAGTAGATTTTTTCCGATGTTTTAAATTTCCTGCTTCTACTATTTGATTCTTTAGTATTAAATTAGGCTCCTAAAAATGTACGAGGGTTGTCCGTAAAATAAGGTTCCCAGTATTTTTTCATAGTGTAAAACATGTTTAATTCCATGAATGCGTACATTTTTGGAAAGATCAGACTTTTACCTATTTTTCTAGACAGTCCACACTACGATCAATGCATTTTTGCATGCGGTGTATGAGCTTTTGAATGCCCGATTAAAAAAATCTGTCGCCAAGCCACGCAGATACCTGAGAACCGCTTCTTCCAGCTCTTCTCTGTCGCCAAAATGCGTTCCACTCAGGTGTTTTTTCATGTCAAGGAAGAGATGATAGTCACTTGGGGCTAAGTCCGAGCTGTAGAATGGGTGTTTGATAATACTCCATCCAAATTTTGCAATGAGCTCGTTGGTGGCGTTAGCGGTGTGCGGTAGAGTGTTATCCTGATGCAAACGTCCCCCCTTAGACAGCCCGTTCTTGAACTCTTTGCACCATTTGCGCACGTGTTGTACGCTCATTAACTTGTCTCCATAGATTTCGCATAGCTGGGAATGGATTTCTACCGGCACAATGTTTTTTGCAGACAGGAAGCGGGTCGCCGAGCGCACTTCACACCTGGCGGACGAAGCGAGGGGGAGATCCATCACGCACGGTTGCCAAGCCAAGACTGTGCTCCGCAGGCAGCTCGCTAGGGAGGGGCTTTGGAGTGGGGGAACCAAGATACACTATAGAATCGCGGAATCCACCGTAACAGCGCTTTTCAGGACTGTAGCGCTATGGGAACCTTATTTTACGGACAACCCTCGTATTTTGAAATTAGTAAAATTAAAAAAGGCACAATGTCTTAACTTGAAATACAGCTAGAGCCTGAAATATGCTACAGTTAGTGATTGTCCATTATTTAATGGATTATAATAAATTATAGTATACATTTTTTTTTAATTTTGAGTTACGTTATGTTAAGCATAAATTACCGAAGGTGTTTTGGTTGAGAGTGGGTGTCAGCGATATTTCTATAGTATATTACATGGGGGGCAGGGGTTGAGGGTATAGTTAGCATATTTGTTACGTAAGAGTTTATCAAGTCTGTGAATTTCTAATTAACAATATATATAGACAAATCGTCTTCTAAACGGTTGTTTATCAGCGTAATTTATTGTGCGCATTGGGTAAAAACCACACCAGTCAGTTGTCAAGTGCGATTTTCGAATACTTAGAATGCGAATTGAGACCAGTGGCGCCATTTAAGTATCGTCAAGTATTTATACTTTAAGGTGAAACGGCAACTTCCTCCAAATAGTTCCAGCAAAACCACTCGCAAAATAATGCGTAAATTCAAATTTTGTTTTTTGCATTGCTAGAAGTAACAGGAAATCTATGGCGGGCTTCTCTTCAAAATATTTTTTTTATTTTTATTAACAAAATCTTAGATTATCTCATTCCGAAAATTTTTCATGTTTAAAATTGGAGAAGCCCGCCATCAGGAAAGTAATAATGAACATGACACCAATAAAAAACGATTTAATTATCCATTAATTTAAACAAGGTTTTGCTAAAAATAAAGTAAAATAAACCAGGAAAAAACGAATTTGAGTCTATTCATGCGAAGATTATAATGTCGCTAACACCGGGGAACTTATACCTGCGTATACATCAGCGAGACAAAGTCCTTGCTTATGACTGAATACTTGAGAAAATATAAAATTATAATAAAGATATTGCTGTATTTTCCAAGTTATCAAAGTATTTTAATTTGTTTACAGTGAAAAAATATACTAATTTCACAATTTATTCCAGATCAAATTATGTAGGATTCTGTAAGAAAGGTGTTCTTTCTGCCAAACCTCTTAAAAATAATGATAAAATTGCACTTTCGTTCATTCAATGTTGATTGCTACATATATTGATTAGACGGGCTTCTTTCGGAAGAAAATTATACTTGAATCTACACTTTTAATATTGAAGTTGTTTTTTTTCTATCAAAACACTAAAAAAATAATGAAAAATTTGCACTTTTGTTTATTAAATGTTGATTAATACACTTTTTTATATGGCGAGCTTCTCTCGAAATCAAATTATATTCGAAACTACTCTTTTAATATGAGTAAAATGGCAGCGATTATTCATCAATTTAGCCCTTAGTAGATTTCGGTAAAAAAGGGTTATTAACTGCCAAAAAACTCGAAAAATAATGAAAAAATTTCACTTTTGTTAATTGACTAAATTAAGAAATTCCATAAATTAGAAAATTGACGACAATTCCAAAAGCTCTAATTTGAAAATTCCTAAATAATAAAACCTCCTACAGTTTATGATATTACTGAATTTCAAAGAGAAGGAAAATAGAAATTTCACATGTTATAATTTCTGACATAACAAAATATCCGATACTGTAATGCTGACGCATATAAATTCGCAAATTAGAAACTTTCTAAATCTAAAAATTTTTGGAATTTTTAAATAATAAAATAAAAAATAAATATTTTGCTTCAATAAACATCTTTTTTACTTTAATTTTATACTGTCCGCAATTTTCATTTGGGAATTATCTATTCTCAAGAATTTTTCAATTCGGTTAAATATTAGAGTCTGGAATTTTCTAATGACTACATTTTCTATTTGGAAGTTTTTAGTTGTGGGAAATTTTCAGTCGTCCTCCTGGAGCAAATTAAGTGTTGGGATTCTAGGTGCTGAATGAAATCACTTGACCGCGCCATGCCCCGAAGACCTGAACAGTGGCCCAAATATGAGAATTTGTTCCAAAACAGCCTAGCCTTAGAGACGACCATTTTTATTCGATTTTCATTTTTTCCAAAAATGCTCTTGACTGAATTCCAAAGAGAATTACTAAAGCCGATTTTTTAAGTTTGATTTTTATTGCAATTCCGTGTTAACAAATATATGAAAAATGGCAATTTTTATATATTTATTTTTTATTTTCACATAAACAACTAGATTAAACTCGGAATCAACCAAAATAAGTTAAATAGCATGTAATTCATGAAACTTATTCATTAAATATCAAAAGAATTATTATAAATTAATTTAAAAGTTGGTGGTTCTACAATTTAAAAAAAAAAACTCAACAAATGCTGTTATCGAAACACGGTATTTAAGTTTGTAAATTCTTTAAAATAAAACTAATGTAGATAACGTATTGAATTCAATACAAAACACTCACAATTCCTAAGATATCAAGTCACAATATATTGCATCTTCAAAAAATTAGTTGATTTTTCAACCAAAAAAGCTTTACCACCCATTAAGATCAATTTTCAACATAAAAAACTATAATTTTTAATCAAGCAGTTGTATTAACAACGAAAAAGATAAACATTCGAGCAAAAGAGATGATTTAAAAATAATAGATTCAACCAAGTAGTAAGATTTTCATGTTAAAAGATGAATTTTTCGAAGACAGTTAAATTTTTAACAAAAAAAGGTCAATTTCAACCAAGAAAGGTACCTATTCTACCATGGAAGATGAATTTACAACAATAAAGTTTGTAATCTAAAAAGTCGATTATTTTGAAAAACAGTGGTTTTCCAAATCGAAAAAAACGCACTTTTAACGGAAAAGGTGATTTTCAGCCAAAAAAGATTAATTGTTTTAACAAAATAGTTGAATTTCAAACAACGAAAAAGATAAACATTCGAGCAAAAGAGATGATTTAAAAATAATAGATTCAACCAAGTAGTAAGATTTTCATGTTAAAAGATGAATTTTTCGAAGACAGTTAAATTTTTAACAAAAAAAGGTCAATTTCAACCAAGAAAGGTACCTATTCTACCATGGAAGATGAATTTACAACAATAAAGTTTGTAATCTAAAAAGTCGATTATTTTGAAAAAAAAAATGGTTTTTCAAATCGAAAAAAACGCACTTTTAACGGAAAAGGTGATTTTCAGCCAAAAAAGATTAATTGTTTTAACAAAATAGTTGAATTTCAAACCAAAAAATTTGTTGTTATATTTTTAACAAAATATACAGATTTTTTACCAAATAGTTAAATTTTAAAACAGAAAAGTTGAATTTTCAACCCAATTTGCAGGGTAAAGCTTTATTTTAAAAAAATGTAAATCTTTCAAAAGATGAATTTTCGACTAAAAGGATTATTTTTCTTTAAGAAACTATGAAATTCTTACTCATCCAATATACAGTTAAAGATTTAACCAACGGTGGAATAGTTACGTTTTCAGTTAAAAAAATAACTTTTAACAACAAAAATGAATTTTCATACAAAAAGATTAATTTTCGAGCAAGAAGATGAATGTTTAAAAAAATGAAGAAGTTGGAACAAAATAGATGAATTTTGAACAAAATTGTTTAATTTAAAATCCAAAAGACAAACCGAAGTTTCGGTACAAATAACCCTTTTTGAGATTTCCCTATATCTGTACCAAAGCAATCTGGCTACTTGTACCGAAATTTTGGTAAACGAAGTGTATACACTGTCGGGACCGGCAAAAAATGGTCGATACAGGTAAAAAAATTAACGGTACGGACAATTTTGTTTACTGTTTTTTAAGCATAATTCCAGCGAGGTAGCAGCTGAGGGCGCTTATTCATCGAATTCAAAAATTTCCAACTTTTCTTCAACATCTCATGGGAAAGCTGGAAGACTGTCCTGTGACTGATCACAGAAATAAATTTGGTAAACCCCCTGCTCATTTTCATCATCTCGTGAGAAGCACGAAGGCACCTCTTAGTGACTGGTTTTAGAAATAATTTTGATCCAACTGTTTAACTTTTTCCAGCAACGCGTGGTGGGGCTGGGAGGCACCTGTGTGATTAGTTGCAGAAATAATGTTGGTAAACCCCTACCCCTGTTCAAGTTCTCGTGGGTGCGGGAAGGCATTCCTGTGACTGGTCACAGAAGTAATGTTGGTCAAAACCCTTACCCCTTTCCAACATCTAGTGATGGGACTGGAACGCACCTCTGTGACTGGTTACAGAAGCAATGTCGGTGTAGCCTCTTCGCCTTTTCAAAATTTTGTGGGGTGGGCGGGCGCCCCTGTCAATTAACACAGAAATAATTTTGATCAAACCCTTTATCCCTTTCAAGCAACGCGTGGTGGGGCTGAAACGCACCTGTGTCACTGGTCACAGAAATAACCTTTGCTAAGGTTTCTTTGTCTGGTAAACCAACTAGCAAGATGGCGGATGTTAAGGAACAAGCAATAGAATTAAACAATTGTGGAAAAAATATTTTTTATCATCTTTTTAATAATGAAAACAAAATTTCATAAACAAATCCACTATTTGGTCAATTTTTTCATAAAATACATTATACTTTTACAAAAACTATTGCAATTGCATTGAAAGTAATGTGCTGTCAAAAAATTGACATTTGCAACATTTGCTTCCATGTTTAGAATTGATTAAAAGAATTCAAAAGATACACCAGACCGCAAACGAATTCAAATGATTCAAAAGAAATAAAAAGAACTTAAAAGAATTCAAAAGTATTTAAATATTCATTCAAACAAACATGATCTACACTTGAACAAATGGAAACCTAGAGGGTGATTTTCTGAGAGGCATCATTGGTGCCTCGAAATCGAGCCACACGATGGCCCTAGTGGGAACTAATAGGTGTTGAGCCCTTCCATTTCACCATAAAAGCCATGGCTACGAAGGCGGCCTGTAGATTATATATAGTAAACGATAGCAGTATCTCGACAGTTATGCGGATACCAATCGACATTGCGAGGAGCCCGACACTGAGAATGCTCAGGGACAAAATGTTCACTCATTGCTACCTTTTCGATAAGAAATACCGATTCAGCCGATCCACGAACGAGGAACGGGCTAACGGTGAGACACACCTGCCCATTGATGGATACGACTGACTTACAGATGCTTCCAGGAACAAGGAGAACGCTGGAGCAGGGTACTACGCAACAATCCTACAATCTGAGATTATAGCCATGCTCCAGTGCGCCTACAATACAATGGAGCATGGGAATAAAAGAAACATTTGCATCTGTTCAGAAGGCAGTGCTGCTATAATGGTCCTGAATGGAACAACGATCACGTCGCTACTAGTATGGAAGTTCTTTGAGGCACTGAGTAAGCTAGCGACAGAAAACCGAGTTATGCTGCTCATGATCCCTAGACACAGTGGCATTAGGGGCAATGAGATATTGGAGAGGGTAGCAAATCGAGCAGCAAAGGAAAATTTTACTGGACCTGAGCCTATGGTAGGCATTTTGCGAAGAAAAATTGCAAGCTCGGGGGGGAATGAAGTCAAGGTCCTAGCAGAAATATTTATAGGACATGGAAACTTCCGGTATTACAGACATTGGATACAGCTTGAACAAAGTTTCCTCTGTCGTCTGTGCGGAAAGGATAATGAGAGTTCTACTCATATTCTCTGCCACTGCCCTGCGATTTCAGTAAAACGCGTAACACTCACAGGCAGTTACTACATCAATGAGTCTAAAATATCAGCCAACAGCGTGGCTGCGGTCCTCCCCCTATGGAGAGGGCTTTGACGAAAAAGAGTCTAGAGAGAAAACAGAGGGATTTCCAAATGGGAGGGAAGTTAGAAAGTGGGATGTGATTATAATAAGTGAAACCTGTTCAAACTAGAAGGACTAGAAAGGGATAAAAAGGTTGTTACCGGAAGGTTATGTGTGGACGATGCAAAAAGCAAGAAAAGAACTCGTTAAACGGAGAGGGATGGGCAGCATGGTTTCAGGGATAGAAAAAGAATTAGCAATGAACGGGAGAAAATATGGGGACTCGGAGGAAAAGGATGGAACAATGGTAAGAAGGATTATAGTTGGGAAAGTGAAAATACCGGTGGTTTGTGTATGTAGAAAAAACGGGGAAGACCAAGGCTGGAGAGCAATAAGGAGGTGGATGGAGAAAAATAAGGAAGATTGAGTTGTGATAGGAAAGGACTTGAATGCATGGACTAGCGAACAAGGAGACGGGATTTGGGATGAATAAAACGAGGCATATATAAGGAGCTTCAAACATAGAGAGACGGACTGGCAGGAGAAGATATTACTAGACTTGATAGGAGGAATAGGATAGTTTATATGTACTTGCAATATTAAAGGTGATGAGATAATGGAGAGAGCATGTATAGAAAGGGAAGAAACCGTATTGGACTACATCTTGTCTAAAGAAAGATTGTGGCATATGATAGGAAGTACGAAGATGAGGAATGACATATGGTCCGAGCACTTCCTGGCTGAAGGGGTCGATTGAGATGGTAAGAGATGAGCTGGGTACTAATAAAAAGGAAAAGGGAGAAAAGAGGCTGGTGGGGCGAGGAATGCTAGGAGAGTAAACAGAGAATGAAAGAGTGTATAAGAAAATAGGGAAAAGGGGAATTGTAGAAGGGGGAATATAACAGGAGAAAAAGAGAAGTTTTCGAAATGAGAAGACAAAGGGGAAAGAAAGAATACAAGGTAGAAGTGGAAAAAGCTATCAAAGAAGGTAGGGTGTGGGATGGGATGGGAAAAATAGGGATAGACGGGAAGGGAAGGTCGTTAATGAAAAAATAGAAATACAGGAATGGAAACCATTATTTCGAAGGTGGATTAAAGAAAAAGCAAAATAAGATGAAAGGGTAAAAGAGAAGGATAGACCCAGTAGCGTAGCTACGCAATTTTTCGCCCGGGGCCAAAAATAATTTGCCGCTCACATTTCTCGAATTTGCATTTATTTTAAAGATCGTTTTGCCGCCCCAAACGTTTGCGCCCGGGGCAGCGGCCCCCTTCGCCTCCCCCTAGCTACGCCACTGGATAGACCAAGGGGACATAAAGCAACGGAATAAAATAATAAGAGAATAAATGGACGATGCAGACTTATCTGCAGAACTATGGAAATACGGGTTTCAAAAGCGCTATGATATGTGCAATAGAAATAGCAGATTTATAGGTAAGAAAAACTTACAGATTGTAATAAAATCTGGTCTTTATATAAAACGTGAAAAAATCTTCTGAACGCAATCCTTTACTAACTCTTTGCGAAAAATTATGAGAAACACTGACGCATGAAAAAGAAAGTGGCATTAATGGTAGAGATCTCGGCGATGAGTTAAATCATTTAAAAAATCATTTTAAAAAGTTAAGAGGATCACTTTTTTCAAAGCGATAGTTTTCAAAAATTAATTTCTCGCGAATTTCACATATCATATTGAAATTAAAAAATAAGTATTAAATATTTTTCACCAAAGAACGAAAAAAAATATTTCACACAAAAAAAATGTAGGGGGTAAATCTTTCATGAAATGAACCATAAACAAAAATTCACAAAAGTAGTTACTATTATTCTTATTCAAAACATTACAATTTTTTACAATTATAATTCTCTGTTTCTACCTGGAATTTGGTGAAGAATTATAATTTTTACTTTGGGATAGGAAACTTTTGATATGGAAGAGAAATTAATAATATAACTGATATAATATTATTCTCAATTATAATGAGGAAATTCCGTGACGATTTATAATGTAACTTAAAAATGAAGCTTTTGATATGGAACGGAAATTTCGGAAAATAACTTTAATTTAAATTTCGAAGAAGGGAATTAAAAAATCTTCATTTAAATTGACAATTTGAATTTTGTATCTAAACGTCACTGTTTTAAATCAGAAGTATCTCAAAACTTTTTAAGCGGTTAGGAATTTATTAAAGTCGTTTTAATTAATTAAACAATATACAAATTTTATACTCAAGCGATGGATTGAGCTAAAAGTTTAACATTGAAACTTTTTTAATTGAGTCGAAAATTTAAAAATTTAGATTTTCCCCGAACAAAGAATAATGAAAAATTCCATTTTTGGTCAAGCTGCTCAAGATACGAACAAAAAGTGAATTAAATAAAATTGCGCGCTCTAAACAAATTTACAAATTTATCATTAATCACTTTTCGATAGGTTAGGCACTTTTCGTTTCTAGTCATAAAAACAAAATTGAAAATAACAAAAATTACATTTTTAGACTAACGACACAATCTACGAAAAAAATTATGAGACAAAACTTTTGTATCCAATAAAGATCCACAAATATTTTATAACTACTTTTTGATAGTATTCGCGGTTTTTGTTTTATTCTTGAAAACCCAAACTAAAAATAAAAAAGTTAAAGTTTCGGACCAAACTACATAAACTGTACAAAATAGACAAAAGTTGCTTTTTGGAAAAATATCGAAAATTCACTTAAATTCGTCATTAATAATTTTTAAACCAACAAAAGCTCTATAAATTTGCAATTCGATATTTTTATATAGGACGAGTAGATTTACTTTTAATCGTGAAAAATAAGATTCAAAATGTAAAAATTACATTTTTGAAAAAACGACAGAAGAGATGAAAAAAATTAAAAGACAAAAGTTTTTTAATCAAAAAATATATGTACAAGTTTGTTGTAAACTCTGATTATCAAAATATATTTAAAATATACAAATTTGTTTAGAACCACGGTATGCTAGGACGTGAATTTTTAATTTGAATCATAAAAAAATATATTAAAAATAAACAAATTAAATTTATGGAAAAACGATACAATTTGCAATAACATGTTTAATAAATTTAACAAATTTAAAAAAAAATGAAAGTCATATTTTTTCGAAAACGGCTTGACTGATCTTGATGATTTAAATATATGTTGTAGAGAGTAATGAGGAAGTTCTGAAAAAAATTCTAGAACCAATTCCGTTGTTCACATGAGAATGAAAAAAATTATTATAATTTAAAAATAATTTTTTTGAAGGAAGTACTTTTGGAACACCAACCATTTTTTTCCTATATCATGCTCACATTCTACTCTTCATTATATATTTTTGCGAAAATGATCTTAGAGGTACTTCATAGTTTAAAAAGATAAGAACGACTCGGTTGGCCCCTCATATATGTGCAATTTTATGAGAATGAGGGGCCAACTTCATTTTGAGCTAATGACGCAATAAGATATACTCAATGGTGTGATATAAACCAGATGCCCAGTCACAGGGTCATACTATTGCACCATTGCGGATAGCTCAGTGCGTCATGAGCTAAGCATGAAGTTGGCCCCTCATTCGCATACAATTGCATACATATAAGGGGACGTCCATTATAATAATTTTTTTCAAACCGGTGTAATCAACAGAATTGGTTCTCGCCTTTTTTTTTCACAATCACCAAATGACATAAAATTCGAAGCCCGAGATCAATACATTATCAAACGCGAAGCTCGAGATAAATATATTATCGAGCGCAAAGCGCGAGAACCAACAGTCGTGCGCTCTGGGCGCGCAAAAATCTTGCGCGCCGCGCGCGATTAGAGTCTGCCCGCGCGGCAGGCAGATTTTTATGAATAAGAACACAATCGATGGTTTATTAAAGCTGGTTTAAGGAAAACCTTTTTCATATACTTTTCTATCTGTTTCCCATTAAATTTCCAAAAATCATGTTACAAAATAGTTTAAGTAATGAGCATTTTTTATTCGAAATTACTTGCATATTTTTTGCATAAATTATATTTATAGTTTATCATTAGAAAAATGAATATATTTATCTAAATTATTGAAAAAGGTTCGAGCTATATAAGGGCACGTTAGCCTGACCCAGTAATTTTTTTTGTCTTCGGAATTTCTTTATAAAATTAAGAGATAATTTTCCTCATTGTATTTGTGTTAAGAAAGCTAAAGAGAAAATTTGTAATCCTAATTGACAAACATTTCACTAAATATTTTCCTAGCTGTTTCCTAATTCATTCCCCAAAATATTTGTCTATGGAGATGTTTTCTGTAATATCAATTTCAGAGTAATGTTTAGCCAGATTGTATTGTTATCAAATATAAATGTGTCAAAAGAATAAAGTTGACGTCTTGAATCAATAAGATAACGATTATAGTGAAGATTCTATTATCTCATGAAGCAGTAGAATATTCATCAGCTAGATTGTTGGTCAAATTTCTAATTATGAAATTCAGCACTTCCTCTTCTATTAAGAAAATATGAAGATTGTTTGTACTCTGCTTTTATTCTTGGCCGTTGTCCTGAACTGTATAGGTAAATATAATAATAGCATATATCTACTACTAAATATCCTTTTAAGTTTTAGGAATATTAGAATTCAGTGATTTAAAGAGTAGGGAGAAATTTTTCACAAACAAAATGACGTAAAAAATGGCATTTTCTGCCCGCATGTAAATATTATGTGAATAAAATTGAAATGCACTCATACCCTAAGAGTTTACAAGCCTCAGAATAAAAGCTTTTTTCATGTCAAAACTAAAGACCGCATTATATAATTTCTGACCTTGTTATTGCGCCTCTTTTTTCTCCAAACAAAAAAGTTATGCCTTTTGTCATTACAAAAAAATGAAACCTCTGTTATACAGAATACCGATCACTTTGGTTTTCATAATCTCAACCGATAAAAAGGGGATAGTTACCCTTAACTGCCCTCAAATTCCGAAAACATTTACTGCCAGGAGAAAGTGTTTCCATCCTGAGTTGACGATGTTTTAGAAAATCCAAAATTTCCCCATGTTAATCAAATAGGATTTTGAACTGTTTCGTGGCACGTGTTAATATTTGAATTAAATTTTAGAGAAGTTGCGGGTTTCTTTACTCCAGAAATGAAAACTGGCAGCGGCGGTGACTTGATCTGTAGCTCGAAAAGCGTTTTTTGGATCTTGGTTTTTTGTCGATCTGGAAATAATTATTACTTTAGGGTTGTCGTAAAGGAATGGCATGAGCTTTTTTCACGAAGCTTTTCACTAATATTGGTTAAAATATGATTAATAAGACATAAATCGAAAACATCTAATTTTAGTACAAAGTTGCAAATTAAATTATCAATTCGTAGTAGAGCTGCTCCCTCAAAAAATACAATTGTCGCACCAATCACACAGTGAACAGCACCACTTCTGTTTAGTAGAACGGCCCCATTGGTTTGGGAGAACCATTACCCCGAACAAGCCGCACCGTTTGATCAAAAGTATAGTGAAGCTGTTCTGCATACCTAAGCCTTGCGTTACAGTTTTGCGCTTGCGCAGCTTAGGAAAATATTGGTCCCACATTTCAAAACGGCTGATCTGCATAAGTTCGGGGTAACCAGTGCCTTGAATCTAGAGCAGACGCCACACCAAAACGAAGTTCAGCGAACTTTTAACAACTCGCGAGACCGTTTTAAGCACATTTTGTCCGTGTATGGACTGCACTAAAGCTTAAAGACTACTGGAAAATTTATTTACTTCCGATGAGAACTTAATTAAAAATACTTTTAAAACATCCCGAATGGAGTGGACTGAAATCCGCAAGAGTTAAATTATATTATATGCATATTTTAAATATAAATAAATATTATTATTTAATAATGAGGCAATAATACAGAAATATATTAATTATTAATTATTAATATATAATATATTAATAAAGTGGTGAATTTATGAATAGGAAATATATAATTGCAATTACAATTACATATAAATTTCTTTGTATTGATATAAATGTTGAATAATCTTCCTGAAATCTTTTTCTGATTTTGTTAAAAACAATTGTGCAGTTTGATTGAAGTTTTCAAAGAGATATCACAACTGATCCAGATTTATAATTTCAAATTGGATCATTATTCATTCACAAGTAATGTGAAGAATAGATAATTAAATACAGGTGAAGTTGTATTCTCCTTATAATTACAGCGTAATTTAATATAATGTAACATTAATCTAATAACACAGTAAACATCGGCATTTAACCTAATTCCGTTTCTCGAAAGATATTGAAACTGATCACGCTTTTCAACTTTGACGAATGTGATCGTCCAAGATTTTTATTATCTTTTTTAAGATGGCTAAAAATGTTAGAGCATCTGTCTTATAACTCAGCTTTTGACAAACAATACTACGCCTTTGGTTAAATTTTACTTTTGTGTAAATTGACAAAAACATTATATTTTGATGTTCTAAGTTATTGGCGTGTAATTGAATCCTTTTTAATCCTTGACATTTTTCATTTACTTTTTAAAAGCGTTCATATATTACAAAACGTTATTTTGTACCTTTTTAGCCCCCCCCCCCATCTCCTATGTAACAGACAGTAACATTTCCTGAATAAAAAGAAATCAATATACCCTAAATAATATTAAGAAAAAATCCAGTGTTTTTTAAAGATATTTTGGACTTTGAGAAGTTTGAAAGAAATACAAATTTTTTTTATAAATTTTCAGCTATACTTTCAAGTTTAACAATATTGGCAAATATATTACCTCTTTAATTCCTAAACATATCTCTAGCTGGCTCTAGTTTTTTTACAGTTTTTAAAAAATCTTTAAAAATGTAAAAAGAAATTCAATAAAATCTTTCAAATTTTCCTAGGAATTTTAAGAAGAAATATTTATTAAATTGAAACTTTTCAAAATTCTTGTAGAGCTTCGAAAGCTTTAATTTAAATCTTTGAAAAAACCTGTATTCTTTAAAAATCTTTTTGAACTTAAAAAGTGTCAAAATATTTATTGAATTTGCTTGAGTTTTTTATTCTACTATCTCACCAAATTCAAACATTTGTCTTCAGAATCTCCTGTTTTTCGAAATTTATGGAAATATTTTGAAATATGTTTTTGTTTTTCCTGAACGCCTTCACAGTCCGGCGAAGAAGAGCATATCGTGTAAAAATGTATTCCAGAAAAAACAATTCAGAATCACTCGATATTTGCAGGGTCAATAGTTTTGTGATCGCTAAATCCAAATCTGTAGTTAGATTTTTGAAATCCAAAATCACTCATACAGTAGGGCAGACATTAAATTGTGAACATGTTTGCATCTGGATAAAATTGGTGATAATTAGGGTCTTGGGGTCGCTAAATGAGAATATTGTATGGAATTTTTGAAATTCAACATGCAGGACACCATCCTGCTTTAATGAATTATTAAGAATTACCGGGTATTTAGCAAATGTGTGATACTCTGGTTTTTGCGGTCTTCAAATCCAAATCTGACGTTTAATTTAAAAAATTAAAAACCGCGAATGTAATATGCGGACCGAAATAATAGAACTTTTTTAGAACTTGATCCGGTTGTTCACATTAACGCCATTTTGTATTTTATGTATCCAAAATCAGATCTGCATTCAAAGACGTTAGCAATACTAACACACTCAAGCATAATAAAGTTGGATCAAATTAAATAATTTTTTTCTTATGGCCCAAATCAGGCACCTTAGTCGGGGCCTGATTCAAAATAAAACGCTTAATCACAATCCGGACTATACTGGGGTATCGATGGGGAAGGCCCGATCTGGCCCTGACCAGACTCCTTTCTAGTTTTTATTTGAGAAATATTATTTGTTTAATAAAAAGTAAACAATTATTTAAGAATATTAGACTATATTGCCTAATAATTTCCAAACAATTGTCACCTTGCAGATAGTTTGCAAGTCTTTGTCATCTTTCGCATCAATAACCCTTAGTTGCACGGTGGGAACGTGTGATCCCACCAACTTAACTTCAGATTTTTTCCATTTCATCAATTTGAAACGTACTTAGTTTAGGTTTTTTGTTCAATAGCTTTTTTCACCTAATTGTTCATAATAATTGTTATATAAATAAAGAAACTTTTAAAAAATGCCTGTTTTCCAAAGCATTCATTTTTGAATAAGCCATTCAATATAAAGTAAAAACCCCTACCTGAGGGCTTTTGGGGTCACTGATTACGAATTTGAATTCAGAATTTAAAAATATTCAAATTCAAGATAGTCTATTAAAGATGGCGGTTCCAAAATTTTAAAAAGGGATATGCGAGCTTGAAAATCTATACTCAGGTGTTTTTGGGGTCGCTAATTAAGAATCTAAAGTCAGAATTTAGAAATATCCATATTCAAGATGGCGGATTCAAGATCGCGGTTCCAAAATCTTGAAAAAAGAGATATATGGTATAAGCTTGAATATCGATACTCGAGGTTTTTGGAGAAGCTGATTATGAATGTCAATTAACTAAATTCAAATTTAAATTAGACGATCAAATTTAGTTTACGTTGTTACGTAAATCTTTGAAATCGTTGGGCAGAATTTGAATACTTTGATTTCAATAATGTAGTAATTTATAGAATTTTAGGAACCCCAAGAACCCCTGAGTATAGATATTAAAGCTCATATATATATTTTTTTGAAATTTTCAGACTGCCATCTTGAATTAAATATTTCGAAATTCTGACTTTAAATTT
Organism: Belonocnema kinseyi; assembly: GCF_010883055.1. NCBI lineage: Eukaryota > Metazoa > Arthropoda > Insecta > Hymenoptera > Cynipidae > Belonocnema > Belonocnema kinseyi. Next base: position 127,942,561 of record NC_046657.1, on the reverse strand, counting down.
GTAATCGGCGTCCCCAAAACCCTCCGAGTAGAGATTTTCAAGCTCATATATATCTTCTTTCAAAATTTTGAAATTACCACCTTCAATCCGCCAGCTTGAATTGAAAATTTCGAAATTCTGACTTTAGATACGTAATCACCGAGCCCAAAAACCACCGAGTAAAAATTTTCAAGTAAATATACTGAACATAATACGAGTAATATTTGAAACAAAGGGATAACTATATTTGCAACGTATCCAGCCCCTGAAAAAACATAATAAATGATCCAACAACTCGTCATGAAATTTTATGGTTAGGAATGGCTCGTGGATTCAAAATTTTGAATTTGTGAAGTTAGCTTCCTTACGTCTGCTCCTCAAAAAAGTATAAACTCTCAAAAGATTAAAAAAAGCCTACCATAATTCTACGTGGAAAATATTTCACCAAAGAATTAATAAAAATAATGTTACTGTGCAGTCAAAAAACCTTACCTGCAAGTCGGGTATTCACTAATTAAAGCAGAGAGTAATTTTTAATGTAAATAATTCTAATTTTTAAACTAGCTCTGATTTACAGAGGGTAGTCAGATGAGGCTCCGACGAGGAGCACTATAGTAGCCATGATCAGGACCACACTGAGCTAATCCAATCGGGGTCACGTCAGGAAATGGGATAGAATTGGGCAACTTCCCCACGGGAGGGGTTAGAGAAAATTAAAATCTTAAAAATATTTATAAATGACATGAATACATTAAAATTACTGTAGTCCTTAAAATCGCAATGCATAATTCTGCACTGGCACTTTACTAAGCATGCAATTTTTGCGCGATGTAAGCAACAAAACGCTAGTAAACGAAGTAATAGGAGGATTCTCAAAGCATTTAATAATAATTTTTTGAATAATTGTGAAATGTAGATCGTTTTTGTAGATCGCATTTAGATCGTTTGGATTCGATAAGATTAATTTTATATATACCAGCACTCTTTTTACAGAATCATCAAGAAGGCCGGAAAATGAATGGGTCAAATCTTTTCCTGAAAATGATAAGGTTTTGACGGCACATGAAATAGCAAGGCTGCTAAATGATGTTGGGCCTGCGGAACATTTATATGGTGGGGATTTTGGACACCATACGTCAATACATCCGACTCCTGCAGAACATACTAACCATGATCAGCAACTTGTACCAAGACTTAACCGTGAGTTGAAAATTAATATATTTTGTTAAAAATTTAAAAAAGTTTTCTCACAATGATAAAAATGGTTGGTGAAACTAACTATTTAGTTAGTAAGATATGGCACTGGTATTTAATTTGTTAATACTGGTATTTTATTATTTCGTGCAACAATTCCATTTGTTGCACTGACTATTCAGTTAGTGCACGCAGCTGAGTGAGTTGTTGCCCCAACTGACAAAATAGCAGTACCATATCTTACAAACTGAAAATTTGGCTCAAGCAACCATTTTGTCAGTGGAGAAATTTCTTTTCTTGGTTTGAAAATTCATTTTCAACTAAAAACCCAACTATTTCATTCTCCGTTGAAAATTTATCTTTTTAATTAAAAATTAAACTACTTGGATGAAATTTCAAATAGCTTATGAACAATTTATTTTCGTGCTAGAAAGTTCTTCATTTTAGTTGAAAATTGCTGTGTTAAAATTAAACTACGTTTTTAGAAATTCGTATTCGCTCAGTAAAAATTTATTTTTTTATTTTTAATTTAAGTTCTTCCTTTTCGTAAAATTGGACTATTTGGTAAAAAATGTTTTCTCTTCTTAATTAATATTTAAGTTTTATAATTAGAATTTTTTTGTTTTTTGTTTCTTTTGCTAATTTAAAATTTCAAAAATTCATTTTCAATTTTTTTCTTATTAAACTGAAAAATCTTGCTTCACAAAAAATTTTCATTTTGGTTTGAAAGTTCATACATTCTGGTTAAAGATTTATCATTTAAATTCATTGCAAATTTGCGACACTCATTTATACATCCTTATCAGAAAAGGTATCAGATTTGCGTATGTCAAATATTCACGTTTTAAGAACCCAGGAATCCGAAAAATAGGTTTTTACGCATGTGCCTGGCTTTAAAAATGAAAAAAATGAAAAATTCCATTTTTCGGCCAAACTATCTAAGATTTGACAAAAATGTAAATAAATAAAAATTGTGCTTCCAAGAAAGATCTATAAATTTGTTATTAATCATTTTTTGAAAGAATTCGTAGTTTTTGTTAAATTCGAAAGAAAAAATTTTATAAGAATACATTGAAAATGAGAAAAAATAACTGGAAAAACGATATAAGCTACAGTAACATTTTAACTGATCAAAATTTTTGCCTAAATTATATCTACAAATTTTCTACGAGCCAATTTACGCTAGGATGCGTATTTTTGTTTTAAATAATGAAAAGTAAAGTTGAAAATATACAAATTAAATTTATGAAAAAAGACACAAGTTGTATTGAAAAGTTTAACAGGAAAATTATTTTTTTATACATGTGATGCGCAGTTTAATTTTAAATTTTTAAAACAAGATGATGAAAAGACGTATATTTCAATATCAACAAATTTTATGAATTTCAAAAATGCAATCTTATTAAAACGATACGTTTTTGACGGTATCTGGGAATAGAAATTAGTAAAAAATAAGGAGAAAATATTGAATTGATCATGAAAAATAAAATTTGTACATTTATTTGTAATATTTGAATAAGCAGTACCAGCTCGAGGTGCAGAAAAATATGATATACATTTGATACAATATTGTTGCACATAGTGTAAAAAGTTCACATTTAGGACAAAATCAAGGGCTGCTCTAACAAGAGAGAATTCACAATCACCAGTTTACAATTGCAGATTTGTCGACCTTTAATTTTTTAAATCCTGCGCACTAATGTGGGGGAAACGCCCTAGGCGCGCTCAAACTTGCGAGCGAAGCGCGCGATGAAAAAGTGTCCGCGAGACGGTCAGATTTTTTTCCTTGAAACTAAATATAATGAAATATAAACATCTGAGTAACACAAAGTTATGTAAGACATAACGAATATAAAATAAATTATAAAACAATGTTATGAAAAACTAAAATATCGTTTGTTAGATTAGCTTCGCATCCAATTTGAAAGGATGATGAATATTTCTACACTCGGGTTGTATTTGGTGCTTAGTGTATACAATTATATTGGTAAATATAATGAAATAAGATCTCTATAATGAAAATCTACGAGGGTAGTTCAATAAGTCCTTAGAATGACCAACAGATGGCGCGCGAATCGCTCCAAATCATCTGCTTTCAGTCAGCACCAGTCTCGACTAGATATATGGTGCAGTCACAGTCCACATCTTCTGACTTTACGTGTTTTTATAACCAATTGAAAAAACAAAATTGTTCGTTAAGAAAAATGGAAAAAACGAGTTCAGAGCGGTAATCAAACATTTTAATTTAAAGCGTTTAACTCCATCTGAGATAAAAAATGAATTGGACTCAGTTCAGGGCACATCTGCCCCTGCCTTAGCAACGGTTTATAACTGGGTAAATGAATTTAAGCGTGGTCGTACATCAAT
>NC_046657.1:127910341-127938921 GCF_010883055.1 Belonocnema kinseyi | reverse complement strand
TTATTTCCAAACTTGAAAAAATGGCTCGGTGGACAGAGATTTCCAGACAACGAAGACGTCATTGCCTCTGTAAGTGCTTATTTTGAGGAACTTTCGAAAACGTACTTTTCTGAAGGATTAAAAAAACTTGAAAAGCGATTGACCAAGTGTATAGAGCTCCAAGGAGATTATGTTGAAAAAGAAAAAAAAATTACCCAAAAAAAATTGTTTTTATACTTCATTCTAAGGACTTATTGAACTACCCTCGTATCTATAATAAATCTAAACTTATCTCGAAGCAACTCATAATGTGTGTTAAAACAATGGAATTCGAAAAGTGTTCTTATTTATAGGGAATACGTACCATATGTGCGCGCACATATGGTACAGTCCTGCGGGATCATCCGTAAAATACAGAAAACCTTTTGGGGTGGAAGGTCATAATAAAATATGACCTTTTATTGTATAGGACACACTATAACACGAACAAAATGCAAAGGTATGGAAGTTTTTCTATACCCAGAACAAGATGCACAATGAGAAAAATGTTTGTTTGAATCAAACAAATTTGGTTTGAATATATATTTTTTACATTAATTAAATATTTTTTCAAGTGAAGTAAATGTTTTTTTAGACCTAACCTCAAAATTGAGCATTTTTTATAAAAATAATGTATAAGATCGATAATATCTTTATTAATAATGATAAATATCATTGTATATGTGAAAGCAGAAACACTTGTTCAGGCCTATTGCTTCATTCTGGTTAATTTTTAACTCTGGACTTCTCCTTTCTGTATTGAATAATCATTAAGTAGAATAATGAGAAATGAACCAGAGTTAGACATTTGAATGCATATATTTGTGTTCTTTATAGTAAATCAGAAGATTTAGAATAATACAAAAGTGAAAAATACGAATGTCATCAAATATTATAAATCACATGATCAATTAATTTAGATTCTAGGTTAGTCCTTTAGGAACCGCCAGCAGCGCTTTAGCACGCCTAGCGGCACTTCGTAGTACTGGTTTCTACTGTATTTTTTGTTTGAATCAAATAAATATTTTTATGAATTCGAATACACAAATTTGAAATAAATTCATTGTTAAATAAAAGTCAATTTTTTGTATAAATCAAATAAATTGAACTAAACAAATTATTTGTTTCAATCAATAAGGCAAATAGTTTCCATTTCTTTGAATTGAATAAACCTTTTTTTCATTGAAGCAAAAAATTTGTTTGATTCAATTATATGAATTCCAATTAACTTTTTGTTTGATTCAAACAAACATTTTTCTGAGTGCAAAGGTATTGCGACATAGCCCAGTGGGCACAAAGTTTGGCGACGTCTTTACGACATCGTCACGAAATCTTTACGACAACTTTACGACATCCTATGTCCATGTCGTTCCGATGTCTTTACGATAGCGTAAAGACATCTTCAGATCATACGACTTATTTACGGTATCGTAAAGACACCTTAACGACATGGACATAGGATGTCGTAAAGTTGTCGTAAATATATCGTAACGATGTCGTAAAGACGTCGCCAGATTTTGTGCCTACTGGGAGGAAAGTTACGCAGAAATTAAATCTGTTAGCTCGAAAAGTGAATTGTTTCTTAAGGAAAACAAGTAATTTATATCGCTTTCAGTTTTCTAATAATGTTAAAAAATTTCGCAAATAAATTTTTTCGCATGAAAGAATTGTCAACTTCTTATTTCATGTACTCATAGTACGTTCTAAACAGTTATATGTGCCCAGTGTTCACCAAAAGTGAAATAATCAAATTTGCAGTTAACACGATAAATTTCAAACCAAAAAAGACCAATTTTCAAATAAAGAAGTAAATTTCTATTCAAAGAATTGAATTTTTGATTAATTTTCTAAATTTTTAAAGAAAACGATTCGTTTTCCACAATGTAGTGTAAACTGACAACCGGCCATTTTTCCGATGGTTCAAGTAACCGAAAATTAAAATAGTGATTATCAGGGTACCGAAATTTATTTGAAGGAAAACTAATTTTCCGAATAATTAATTGATTTTAAAAACACTTAAACGAATATCGAATTATTCAAAAATCCGTTTAGCGAAGATTCATTTTTCTGACAGTCCATTTTACTGAAAGTTCACATTTCAGAAGGTCTAATATTGCGTAAGTTCAGTTTACTGAAAAATCAGTTTAGCGAGAGGTAATTCATCTGAAAATCATTTAATCGAAGGTTCTAATCAAATTTATTACCCATTATTCATGTTTTATTTCTTATTAAACATCTATCTAAATGTAAATAAACAATTTTTTAATTTTCGGATATTTGAACCTTCGGTTTAATGATTTTCGGATAAGGCACCTCTCGCTACACTGATTTTTCGGTAAACTGAACCTACGCAAAACTAGGCCTTATGAAATGTGAACTTTCAGTAAAATGGACTGTCGGAAAAATGAATCTTTGCTAAAACGATTTTCGAATAATTCGACATTCGATGAAATAATTTTCGATCAATTAGTTATTCGTTAGAATGGTTTTCGGTCAATTAATCATTCGCTAAATTAGTTTTTCTTCAGATCAATTTCGGTAAATTAGTTTTCCTTAAAATCAATTTCAGTATCCTATTGTTCGCTATTTTAATTTTCGGTCACTTAAATCATTGGAAAAATGACCGGCTGTCGTGCAAATTTCAGAGAAATAGTTGGATTTTCAGAAAGCAAAGATAAAGTATTCACCAAGGAGATTATGTTATGTTCCAGGAAAATAGTTTTACGAAAACGATTAATGAAAAATGTGTTTTTATATTGTTTATTTACAATTTTTCATGAATTGCGGAAAAAAGTTGAAAACTCCGGAAATAACCGAAGCTTTCTAAAAATTGTCCACAAGAAAAGTTACACGTTTTTTTAGAAAGTTTCAAAGCTTTGTTTTCCTTTCATCTTGAATACTCAACTGCGGCCAAAGTATCTAAAAAGCCTAAGCATTTCGTGAAAATGTGTGTTGAGCAGTATAGAGGCACAAAAACCGTAATAGGAATATGATGATCGTTGAAAAGTCCAGACGCAACCCAACTCTCCAGCTGTGTGAAGCCAAAGCCACGGTGTGCCCACTCTAATGTATTTGGGGGGGGGGTACTTATAGATTGTGGAAAAATGTGAGATCCGCGCCACCTAGGGGACGTAGCAAGAACTATTGTCTACAGAAACTACCCTCCTCCTTCCCTTCTCACCTTAACTTTTAGGTTATGTTGACTTGTATTTCTGAAATAAATACATGAATAATAATAACCAATAAAACAAACTAAAAATTGAACAAAATAAAATCTATCATCGATCAAATGCATTCAAATGTTTAAGTCTGTTGCAATCGATCTAGCATAGAAAGATTCCAACAGACTTTAGCATTTGATTGTTCGTTCTATCAGAACGATTCCAACAGACTTTAACACTTTATTGCATTTGATCTATGATCGATTTTATTCGATTTCATTTGGAGTTTGTGTTATCGGTGAAAATCCATTGTGCATCCAAGTTCATCACGCAAAAAAAATATAATTCTTGCAGCTACAGTGAACTTGAGCAGACGTGAGAAGCCGATAGAACGTTTATCGTCTGCTCAAGTTCATTTCGAATTCTGAATTCACACGAGCGCCACCTAGGAGACGTAGCAATTACTATAATCTGTTCACCACTTTTCTATGGGAGTGAGCACACCGTGCCCAAAGCTAAGCTAGAGGAGAAAAGACTATGCGTTATTGTTAAAATCATAATACGTAGATTAGATGAGGCAAAACTGCAGTACAGTCCCACGAGGCAAAAACCTCTGCTCTCAGAGGTTCATAAGAAAAAAACGCTTGGAATGGACTACGGAAAATATTGATCCCGATCGGTTCAATGTACTTTTTTCGGACTAAGTGTCCTCTTAGGCATGAGTTCCTATGAAACGTGCTTGGTCTGCTGCTGGTGCACGTTTTCTTCAAAAAACTGTTAACACCCCATAAAGATTCATGTTTGGGATTGCTTCTCACAGCGCGGTATTGGCTGTTTAAAACTTTTCACTGAGAACCTTAACGCTAAAAAAATGTTTGAAATCTATAAATGTGGTATTCTGAAGCCTGCAGAAAACATGTTTGCAGCCAACAGTAAGGACTGGATCCTTCAAGGGCAAAACGACTCCAAACATTGCAGTCGCCTCTGCATGTCCTTGAAAGCGGAAAATGGCATTACAACTTTGGATTGGCCTTCAGAATGTCCTGATGCAATTTAAATAAAAAATAGTCGGCTTTACACTGACGAGCGGAAGGTTAAAACACGCAAGTAAAACTGTTGGGGGAGCGAAACTTTCGTTTAGAAAACAGCGTGAAATAAGTGTTGCCAACTTATACAATTTAAATAGACCATCTGATCGAAACTGTCGGTAAAGTAGGACATTAAAATTAAGTTGGCAACCCTTCCTTCACGATCTTTTCGGAGTGAAAGTTCTGTTCTGCGCATCAGTTCAACGCGCGTGTAGGTAATATCGTATTATCAGTGGAAAGTAGTATTTTATGTATGAAAAACAATAAGTGATTTCAAAATCACAAAAATCATAACTAGCGCTAAAAATTCGCAAGACTTGAGACTTGAGGGGCTGATATTCAAAAAGTAATTTTTTCCCAGCCCCTATTCAAAACGCGCAATTAAATTCACGTGAAAGAGGCGTAATGTGGCCGCTTCCAGCCCATGTGACGTTCGCACATGCGCTCTTCGCCGCCAGGTCGACATAAAACATTACGCGCGGTGCATAAAACTTTACGTCCGCTACATGAAACTTCACACCCGACAGAGAATATTATATTTGTCATTAAAAATTGCATCGCTGTCCCATCTATTCTGTGTCAAGGGCGTACAGCTATTTTGCCTCCTTTTAATCCTGGATACACAATGTAATATATTTTGAAAAGAAAAACAAGAAAGCACTTTCGACATATTGCTTAGTTTTATTAGATCTTCAAAAGAATAGACGAAAAAGTAATTACGTTAAAAAAAGAATATACTAAGAATGGATTTTAGATTATGAATAAGGATAAGATGATTAGTTTCAGCCAATAAAATGCATTTCCGAAATTTGGCACTCACGCCCTTATTCCCCGAGACCTTACAGTTGCTATTTTAATAGTCATAAATCTTTATTTTCTCTTTTTAGAAATAAATGCTTCGAAAAGAGATCTTCCAATGCCGTCCAATCCTAACGCAGGACCTAGACCTAGATTTGTAGGAAGTTCATCTTGGTCAGGTAGTATTGAGGATGGTTCTGGCGAATATGTTTCTGACAGGAATAGTTCTCGTGGGGGCCGTGTTGTCCGGGGTCGTGACTCAACTACTCCCCCAGGTAGGTCAGCTAGGGCACGCAGAATTGACCGACATATCCCAGTTAACCCCATTGGGCCACATATCCCACATAACCCATTCCAACCAGGGGACCCACTCCCAGCATACACTCACATAATTTTGAACAGGCGGGTTGGGATTTGGAAAGATCCTGGTGGTGAAGTGACATGGGTTCAGCCCATTTTTGGTTCAAATATTGTGCCAGATAGCAGATTCTTCAAACAGAACCACAATTATATGACCAAATATGCATTATGGCCACAAGCAGTATGGGCACGCCTGTACATATCTGATCAAATGGAACTTTTGGGAGCTACGCAATTACCGGACCCAGGTATGTATTAATGAATTTCGTAAACGATTTTTGGAATATCTGGGGTAAAATTATTTGGTATTAATTTGGTCAGGAATCTCTTTGATATTTCTTGAATATGTCTTAAAGACTATGATGTCTGGATCCGCTTCATCAGCTAGAAGCTGGGCATTGCAGATATCGGTGCTTATTCGCACCGGCGAGCATACAGTAAGCTCATAGCGTTGGCGAAAAAGCTTTTCGGGCGGTGGCTCACTTTTCCCGACGTGTAACTCCTTCCGTTTTGGGCCAACAACTTCCGATTTAACTGCACCTAATACTCAGTTTAACTGTCCTTCAGTTAACGCGAAACAAATTTCAATAGACCAAACAAAATCTAAAATGGTATAATTTTGTCCAAGCAGACGTTGGGGAAAGCTTTATAAAGATATAAACAATAACCTATTATTTTTTAAATAACTATCACAGAGATGGCTCACTGACGCAGAGGTGGAAACCCTGCGATTTTTGGGCCAATATTAAGGTGGCTACTCTTATTTATGTTAGCTTTATCCTTAACAGTATTCCTATGGATACGGCCGCCATGTTGGAAATTGTTAGACAACAACATTTTTTCTAAATAACTCGACAACGGTAGATTCTTATGGTTGGCAAAAAGGTTTGCACTAAAACAAAAAAATAAACTCGACAAAAACTTCGCAAATAAAGCAGGTGATTTCTACTGAAGTAAATGAGTAAACAAGCGGACGTAAACAGCCTCTACTGAAGCAATGATCTTCAAAAAGCGGAAGTAAACAGTTCTCTCTAATGTTAGGTTCGGTCGAATAATTTCTGATGTTAGATATTACCGATTACTGGACAAATGATTTTTTGGAGGAGCAAGGAAAAATTTGCCATGGCCCAGGTTTAAAATCAGATTAAAATTAATCCCTAAAATTCAAAGGTTACGAATATGCCGAAGTGTGTCGTCCTGTAAATATAGGAAAAACGATAAAATATCTGCTGAGCCCCGGTGGCGTAATTGTTCAACGCTCCGGTCCCAAAAATTAACGTTCTGAGTTCAAACCCGGGACGAGGTAGATTTTTTCACGCATCTCTAGAAAAATTGTTTGATCAGTAATCGGCAATATCGAACATAAAAAATTAATTAATAAATCAACCTAGCCGACACAATAACGTCAATTATTAATAGGATCTGCCTCCGAAGGACTTTGAAAATCGGTACTCATCCCTGCCAGCCACCCATAATGCCATTAAAACACATAATAATTTTTGCTACCTACATGCGCGCCTCAATTTTGAAATTCACTTATTCGCTGTTTTCAAAAACATAGTAAATTTTATTATACGGATATAAAAATTGGAAAACGATATTTTGTATCAACTATTCGAAGACACTTACTTCAGGGTGTCTTTTGCGCGTGCAAACAGTTGACGTCTGATAAGGATTGAAATTTTACAACTGATAAGTCTTTTAAATTCGTATTCACTGATTTTCGGATTCGAAATTCGGAACCTGTTCTTCTCAGCAACTATAAGTGTTAAAAGTTTTCCAGAAAAAGATTAAAACTTTCATGCTCTACAAGTATCTACAGTGAACATTTACCCAGTAGGCACAAAACTATGAAATGTCCAAGAACGTCCTTGAAATGTTTCTAGGACGTCCTTTGTGAGCTAATTAAGGTCTGTAAGACGTGCAATATCCTAAAGATGACCTATAGACGTTTGAAGACATGGACGTTCTCGGGACTTCTTTCGTACTGAAATCAGACGTCTTAAGAGCATCCCTAGGATGTCCAAGAGACATGTTATAAAAGACGTCTTAGAGATGTCCCCAAAGACGTCTATAAGAGATTCTTAATTTTTTGCTCACTAGGTAGAGATAGAAAAATAGATAATGCATAAAAAAGGTATTACATCGCAAGACATAAGTTTTTGTCTTTAAATCACGAAAAAGATTAATCTTAAGTCTTCATAAATATTCTGATTCCATTTCACGTGATGAGCGTCTAAAATAGCTTGTAATAATTATATTGAATTAGTATTTTCCCGACACAAAATCAAGACCATATATTTTTACTCCATTTTCTATTAACATTTTATAATTCAGTTTCAAACGATTGTTTTATTTTCTGTACCTGATTTTACAATTATTGAGTTTTCGATTTTCAAATTGATTTTTAATATGTAAATAATTAAAATTCTTTTTTTTCCAGCTAGAAACAAACCTAGACCAGGAATATTTTATATTACTTTTGATAAAAGTACAATTAGGGTGCAGTATAACACTGGTACAAAAATTATTGAGGAATTTGGATTTCATCCCCGTGATTCTTTGCCAATTGTCGGTACTCGCAGCCATGGCAGGCTTGCATTCAGGGCGGCTAGTTTTTGTGACATACACTTTATTATTGCATACGAACCCGCGGAACCGGGTGCAGATGAACATATGTGGTCAGCTTATATTGATCCCGCGGTTCCACAACTAGTTAATTGGGATGAACAATTGAACCCCAAACCATGATAAAATTTTTTTTGGTACTTTTCTCAACACAGATGTGGACACACGTCAAGATTAATCCATACGCAAGATAAATAATTCACGAACATGAAAAAAATGTAATATTAACTTTTACTCAAAGTCACTTTTAGTTAATTTTAAGATTATCAAACAACGAACTGAAACTTTTTTCGATGTTTTAATTTTCCTGCTTCTACCATTCGATTTCTTAGTTTTAAATTAGGCTTCTTAATATGTATTTTTAAATTAGTAAAATTTAAAAAAGTACAGTGTCTTAACTCGCACCTTAGTCGGAGCCTGAAACCATTTTTTTTTGTAAACGGTTGTTTATCACCGCAATTTGTTTAAAAAGTGATGTTAGTTTATCAATAAATTTAGCAGTAGAACTTGTAATTTACTGAATAATGTCGGTAATAACTATTGATATTATTATCAATATTAAATGTAACAATCATAAATTTGCAAACTTGTATTAAAGTAGTATGAAGATTATAGTATTAGGATTAAAAAACTTATGAAATAAACATTCATATGAAATATGAAATTGTGCAATTCATCAACGTGACACCTTAAAAAAATTAGTTTCAAAAAATATAGAATGTGTTTTCTAAACTATTCAACTTTTATACTTCATTTGATAAATTACAGATATTCCTATTTCTTTGTCGCAAGCTTCACAGGCATATTTTCCTCTTCCTCTTTTTCCAATAAAATTCAATCTTCAAAATTTTATTATTTACTCAAAAAATATCATTTTTTTGTTGAGCATTTAACATTATTGCTAAAAACTTGATTTTGCCTTGAAAATTCAAAAATAATAATAAATTTTTTATAACTCTGACCATCAAAATTTCATGTTGAAAATTAGACTATTTTGTTAGAAATACGAGTTTTTACTTCAAAAATTGATCTCCTTTTATAGAAGTTCAATATTTCTTGTTTAAAATGCAAACTTTTTGGTATTAGGGTAATATGTTTTGGTCGAAAATAAACTTTTTAGTTAAAAATTTATATTTTCAGTTTAAAATTTAACAATTTTGTATGAACTCGCATTTGATAAATATTATTTTGTTAAATTCATCTTTTAATTAGAAAATTTATTATTTGGTTTAAAATTTATATTTGCTGGTGAAAAATTCAACTTATTTTTCAGAAAATTCATCTTTCTAGATTGAAAATTCTAATATTTGGTAGAAAATATAATTTTTTGTAAATTTTGTTTTTTAATTTACTTTTTTTGGCTAGAAACTAACTTTTTAAATTTAATAATTTTACTATTTTGGGGAAAATCGATGTAATCTTTTTAAAGATCTCTTTTTCGATATGAAATGTATCTCTTTGTTTGAAACTTCATGTTTTGGGTTGAAAATTCACCTTTCCTCTGAAAAGGCTGTTTTTGATTTAAAATTTCAACGTTTTGGACGAAGTTTTTTTTCATTATAGAATTAAAAAGCGTCTTTCCTTAAAAGTTCAACTCTGGCTAAACATTAGTTTTTTTTTGTAGAAGTTTGATCTTCTTTGGTTCAGAGTGAAACTGTTGAGTTGAAAATAAATCTGTAGAAATCTTTTTTAGGATGTAGAAGCTTTAGAAGTTTTCAAAACATTAAAAATTATATCAATTTTGAAAAGATTTGGAAATTCTGTTCACTAAGTGTAGATTATTCAAACAATTTTCTAATTTTGAAACCTGATAACATTTTAGGGAAAAAGAAGAAGTACAAAGATTTAATAACAGGATTGTGAATGACCAATCTATTTGTAATTATATTGAAGATGAGATTTCAAACAAATGCTTCAAAAATCACATGTATTTACTTTTTTAGGAATTTTTTATGCAGAGCCCATTTAATGCGAAAATTTTGGTTCTCTAGTTTTGTAATGCAACCACCCACTTAGGTTCTTGAAACAAGTTGTTCGAGATGATTAATTTCGAAACTGTGGAAAACGACTTTTCAAATTCAATAATTGCGCAATCTACAATGCAAAATTAGATATGTTAAACTCATTCAAAAGTATATGAAACGTGAAAGGCCACTATAGTAGTTGCTCGACACCACTCGAGTGGACAACAGAAAACCGTCGTCCACATCATGGGTACGGCACTCAATGTATTTCAGTGTTACTAAATTTCGGATCAGCGCGCCTTCGTGGAGTCCTCGGAAACTAAACGTTCAGTGAACCTACTGTTTCTGCTACGAAAAGTTTCATAACTATATTTGTGTTGTCAAGTGAGCCAAGTTTCGTACATGCACAGTAGATGCTTTCTACTGCCACGCCTCTCGTGGAGTCTCCAGAAAGCCTAATATCTCCCCCGTCCAAGCTACCCGATTAGTGCGACAGAAAGAAGGATAGAGTGCCGTACCCATGGTCCACATCCGGATGATTCATCCAAGTAGCCGCTCTGGGAGAATTAAATGTCTGTTGTTTTTGACTTGTCTAGGTACGCTATAGCAGGCTCTAGACTACTTTGATACCTTTTGTGTCTTGGGCACTCCTGCAAAGGCTCCAAGCCATTTTGATGTTAATTTGCTATTTCTCGGGTACGCTGCTCAGGCTCCGAGCCTATTTAAGTTTTTGTTTGTTATTTATCGGGTACGCTGATCAGGCTCTTAGACCTTGTGATTTTAATTATTTATTGGGTATGCTGCACAGGTTCCGATACCATTTTAACATTCACTTAGCCTCTTTGGCACGCCGCACTGGCTCAGAGATATTTCTTGCTTGTTAAGGTACATCACACGGGCTTCGGAATCTTTTTTTCTTTTGCAGTTCTTGTGCACGCCGCACACACTCCAAAAAATCATTTTTATTTTTCTTTGGGCATGGTGCACAGGCTCCGATACATTTTTATTGGTCAATGGGAATTAATATCTAAATATTTTCTTGTGTCTTCAGTCTCTTCATGCACTTTAGGTAGTTGACCCTTTACTTGTATAATTTTGCTTTAAAAAGTGCTTAAAATGTTCATTCCGGATATTTTGTGGAGTTATAAAGAATGGCAGAGCTTGCGAGCATGCGTAGTATACCAACGCCTACCATGCACTTCGAACTTCCTCTTGCCCCGAAGGTGACGTGCAACGTGTCTAAGAAGGACTTATACTCCAGAGTGCCGACAAAAGTCGCTATCTTAGTTCTACAATAAAGCTAAATTTTATTAAAAGCACTGAATCCAAAGAAAAATAAAAATTCAAAAATTCCCACCAAATCAGCTGTCACGTCCCAAGCAAAGGTAAGAACAGTTTGAAAAGTGAGAAGGAGAGACACCCGTGTTGCTGATTGTGTGAGGTTGGTAAGGCCTGACTAATTATTTGTTTGTGGGTTCGCAGTTACTAGCAATCCTATAGGAATTGTGTGAAATAAGTTTTAGTAATAAATGAGATGTATATAGTTAAGACTGCATATGATTTATTCTAAAAGTAAAGAAAAGATGAATAGTTGGATGAACTAAAAACACATTTACCTTTCCATTCTTGGGAGGGCAAGAGAGGTTGATTTGTCGATTGTATCTCCGATACGCCGCAGAGCAACGACGTAAAACCTCTGCCACATGTTTGGATAAGTTCACCTTGAAGGGACTTAATAAGGGTAGAAAATGACGCACGATCAGTATATACGAGGAGAGTGATACACGGTCCTCAACACCTTCAGAATAGTTCCTTTCATCCGGAAAATGACTAGTAATGATTCGTTAATGCGTTCACGAAGAGTTGAAAGTACGCGACTTTTTCAGATTGATTTGTAAAATAAGGTTGGCAGTATGACTGCTGGGAACGTAAGACGATTAACATGGGTTGTTTAGGAATTTAAATATGTTGGGTTTTGTCCAAAAGTTACGTGCCGTGAAAAACTTTGATTTATTATGCGCGACTTTCGATATTGAGATTTGAAAGATTCAAGTGAGCCGCTGCTAGTCTCCATGTGCCAAAACTGTCAGTGACCGCCCCTTTCAACTCTCGACCTTTCATGAATAGAGTTAAGTACCCGGTGAGCTCTACCCCCATGACAATGATAGCTTAACTTGCGCGAAATAGGGTACATTGTGTTTGGTTAGGCGTTTTAAAATAAAAAATTGAAAGATTTAACAGAGGAATTCATAGAATTCACAGAATCAAAAGAGCTCATCGATTTCACGGAATTTCCAGGGTTTCATAGGAATCGCGAAATTAAGGAAATTTACGAAATTCATGGAGTGATGTAAAGATTTGGAAACACCAAATCAAACCATTTTTCGACCGAAAATGCAATAATGAATTGTAGAAAAATTATTTCTTCTGTCTTACGGTCACGGAAAAAAAACAATTAGAGCGAAATGATGCCTTAATACCAGCACACATTCAACAACACTTAAACAAGTCTAATATACATAATTTAAATTATAATTTAAATTCTAAGTTTCAAAAAACTAAATTTAACTTTCAAACAAAGTACCTAAGATTAGAAATTGAAAACTTAGTAACAAATATTCAAAAATTAAGTCATTCAAATTACTTAAAACATCGTTCATTGAGAGTTCTATCTCATGGCTCTATTAATAAGTTTTTTGATTCAAAAGAGTTAAGTCTCCGAAATTTGAAATATATAAAACATGAAGATTGTATAAAAAAGTTCGATCTACTGAAAAGTTGGTCTTTAATTTTCAATAGCAATATTAAAGATTTTAGACTAAATAGATGTTTCAAAAATTTATCAAATGTTGAAATTCCTGATGAGGTTGCCACCATTTTAGCTCTGTGTAACAATTTCAATGTTCCTTTAAATGCAAATAAAATCCCTGTTAATAATTTGATTGCAAATATTGAAAATTCTATAAAAAATATGAAAGAGGATGTAAAACTTAATATTCGAAAAAATGTGACTCAAGTAGTTTCAAATCATAAAAACATAAATAAACTAAATAGTTTAGAAAAATCAGTTAAGTTAGTTGAAAATTTTCAAAAAGAACATCAAGTTTTAATTTTTGTAAAAGCAGAAAAGGGAAATCAAACCGTTGCAGCTGATAGAGATGACTATAATAAAACTGTTGAAAATATTCTTAAGAATGATATTGTATATAAAAATATAAAAAAAAGCATGGTTCTAACATTAAAAAAGAAAATGTAATGACATAGTTATTAGATGGGAAAACAGATTGATTAATGATCAATGTTCATACCGGTTAAAAATTCACAATAGTTTTGTCACAAAGGCTTATGCTCTTCCAAAGGTACATAAGCCTGAATTAAATTAGAGATTAATCGTTTCTACGGTTGGTTCACCTACTTACAATTTATCCAAATACATTTCTAATATTTACAAATCAGTTTCACAAAACACTAGTTTTTTTTTTAAATAGTTGGGAACTTAAACATATTCTAAAAAACATTACTGTACCTAAAACTCACTTAATAGTTTCCTTAGATGTTGTGCGGATGTTTGATAGCATTCCGCTTGATCTTGCTTTATATTGTATCGAAGAAAAGCTTATCTGAAATGATAATTTAACAAAAATAATTAATAATGAATTATTAATAGCCACTAGAACAGTATAGAGTATAGAGGAAAGCATAAAATTCAATCATGAAATTGAAATAAACAATTTTATAAACTAACTTTATTTACAAATAATTGAAGCTTCAAATGGTTCTGTACTAACTAACTGGTATAAAAAACCGTCTTCGTCTGGGAGATATCTTAATTACAATTCACATAATTTATTTGGTCATAAAATTGGTTTAATCAAAGGTTTAATTGAAAGATGTGTCAAATTGAGTGACGTCCAATATAGAAAAGAAAATTGAAATCAACCAAAAACAACATTAGTATCTAACCACTATCCTCTTCCTTTAATTAATGACAATATCGCTGAACGTGTGCATGAAATTTATAAAAGTATTAAAAAAAAAAATAGATTGATACTTACAATAAATTTGATTTAAAAGTTACGTTACCGTATACTCAAGGTCTTTCTGTTCATTAAAAAAATATTTATTAAAGAAAAAAGATAAGAATAGCATTGAAAATTTGTCTATTGTTATTTATATGATAAAATGCAAATGTTGTGATAAAGTTTATATAGGTGAAACTGGGAGAAGATTAAAAACTGGAATTGCCGAACATAAAAGAGATTGTATAATTGGGAATTGAAATACAGGCTTGTCACAACACTTTGGGAATTCTAATCACTATTTCGATCTCAAATTCAGCAACATTAAAATACTAGCTACTGAAAAAAAATATATCAAAGACGTATTATTGAATCTATATTAATAAACAAATTTCGAAATATTTCTGTCAATTTACAAAATGAAATTTTAAATGTTAATAAAATTTACCAAAGCATAATTAATTAATGTTGTCTTATTTTAGTTACAAAAAAATGTTTATTAAAATCTTGAAATTTTAGTTTAATTTAGGATCGCGCTTCCTCATCAGTAATTCTATGGAAACTTGGCCAATCATTGTATTTAACTTTATATACTGCCTTTCTCTTCATCAACGATTTACCGCCTTATTTATCTCCTCGTCATATGTTCGTCGTTATTTCTAAAACACTTAGAACGGTTTCACAATCGTTAATAATGTAGTTTTTACTCTAAAAAGCCTTTTCAATTTTATGAGGCTTTCTCTTTTTACTCATCCTCAATAATTGTTTGGAGTCTCACTTTTTTAAAACTCTATTAACATATAAATTATTTTTAATTGTGACACAAAAAAATTGACACGTATTGACTCCAAAATTGGAATAATTGTTGTTTCGCTTACAAATCATTTTAAACTAAAGTATTATTTTTTAAATATTTTTTACTCATAAAAAATAACTTTTTCAAAACTATTTCTATATTAAAATAATTTAGGGAATTCCAAGGACTTTAAAGTTATGCCCGGAATTCAGGGAATTTCGATGCATTCCAGAATTTATTCGAGAAAAACAAAATTTCTAAGAACTTTAGAAATTCGGCTTATGCAACAAATTCCCAGAATTATAGAAAATTTTAATGAAGCTTTAAAATAAGCTAACAGAATTTTAAAGCTTCAAAAGTATAAAAAGTGTCTTGCAATAAAATGTTATTTGAGCGATATTATTTTATAAATAATATATTAAATTATAGAATGAAAAGATGATGTTTATTTGACATACTTTAGACCAAAGAAAAGAATATGGATGTTGTTGAAGATACTTTATTATTTGTCGACGTTTCCAGCTCAAAATGTTCTCCTTATTAGAACAGTCCATTATCAAAAAGTTCCATTCAAAACAAAGGTTCACAAAATTCTCATCTCAATATCTTCTTCTCATGAGTCTGTGAATAAAATAAAATAAAATTCAGTTTTTAAACCTTTCTTTCGTCTTTTTCCTTTTTTCACATACAATACAAGAAACAGAGAGAAACAGAGAGAGACAGAGAGAGACTGACAATGCTGTAACGAAGAAAAACACAGCAATGACGTATATTTATATCTAGAAAAAAGTTCCTACATTTATAACCCAAATAATAATATGATTTAGCATTCTTTAATTTTAATTTTTCTTTTAAATCAATTACAAAATTGATAAAAATACAATTTCATTAATTGGAAACTTTATAAAAGATTAACTGTTACAAACAAACATTTTTTATATTTAAAGCCAGCTTCAAAAAATTAATTAAATAAAGTTTGGAGTTAAATGAGATCAAGATATGAAATTAAATTAAATTAACTTTAAATACAAATTTGATCAATCGAATTTAAAAAAGATTATTTTTCATTTAAAATACAAATTAAAAAAGTTAAATTAAGATACGAGTTTTATTAAAGTTAAGTTATTAAATAACAAAATTAATCATTGATCAATTACTTTATTTAAAATTTCATTTTATAAAAATAGTAATAATAATCAACGAATTAACAATAAGGAAATATTCAAGTTAACAATTAAGTATAAAAATTAATTTGAGTTATAAAGTTGAATTTAATAATATCTCGAGTAAACGTGCTTCGACTTGAGTTTGACTTGGTTATTTCTTGAGTTCCTGTCCATGTCATCGATGCCTGGCTGCGTCTCAAAACTAAATCGAGATATAGGCCTTCGTCCTGTTTTTATGGCCACGACAGGTAAAACGGCGTTCATTTGTCTCAAGTCGAGCCTTGTCTTGGTGAAGATGCCGTTCACTTGCCTCAAGACGAGCTTTGTCTTGGCTGAGATGGTCGGACATTTTTCAACTCATACATTAGATTAAAATTGACGAATCCAATATTTTTTATTATTAAATTAGTTATTCTTTAATAAAAAATTCAGAAACTGTGGGTCTAAACGAGTATAACCCTTACAAATTTTCTTCAACAAAATAAAAATGGTAACTTTCTAGAAGGATCTCCCAAGCCGTTAGAAATTCGTAAAAATATATACCAAGGGTTTCTGCTGCATATGGTTACAAAAATAAATAGGCAGTCGCGGAAAATTACACAGGGGTGGTCCCGAAACAATTATCGCCCAAGCGGAGGTGTGAAAGCCGTGTCGAAAGTTGAATGGCACCTGGGTGAGGTGTCTAGAACGGTGACTCTGGGATACCGGGCGACCTCTCAGAGTACGCAGCCTTATCCTTGCATGCGGGGCTCTACAAGGATGGACGAACCCCTTTCACTAGCTTCTAGTGGGAACAATAATGACAACACCAAATAGTTGTAGTCAGTGCGGTTCAAAACAACTGAACGCGCAGGGCTCCCGACAATCGGTCGGCCAATAATGCCGACCAATCTAGAGCTGGGGGACCCAGTGAAAATGGATTCAATGCGATGGATCGGCGGGATCTCGTGACCTTTGCGTGGACGGAACGACTGAATCACGACTTACTAGAGTGCTACGATAAAAATGTGGCTCCTAACCGGGGTTACATGGCACGGCCGCATGCTCTGTGGTGCGAGAAACAACCGGAGCTATCGCACTTTTCGCAGCAACGTCTCTGAAACCATGTCGAACTGCTTCGAAAAAGGGGCTATGTAAGCGGAACACCTACTCTGCAACAGCTACAACAAGCCGCCGACAGAGAAAGAGAGGCGACATTAAGAACAACCGCGGGCAGACATCCAATAGATGAAGAGCGATGCTTTACGACCCGGAGAAACATCAACACCAAGGTTTCTCTCAAGCCTAAAGATCAGG
Organism: Belonocnema kinseyi; assembly: GCF_010883055.1. Classification (NCBI taxonomy): domain Eukaryota; kingdom Metazoa; phylum Arthropoda; class Insecta; order Hymenoptera; family Cynipidae; genus Belonocnema; species Belonocnema kinseyi. Next base: position 127,921,627 of record NC_046657.1, on the reverse strand, counting down.
CTGAAATGGATGACGAGCTTCGTGGACATTTTTCCGGAGAATCCGACCTCTGGGCTATCAATTATTGTGTGTATAATGTAGCGAGAGCTTCGGCCGATGCGAACCATAAATAAAAACCAACGGTTGAGCATAAGACCAAAAGACGAATAAATCAATTTGCCATAAAGATAGGTTGGGCAATAAAGTAAGCGTCTCGCATTCAGTGTGTGATTGACTGCATCACATCTGGTAGGAATGTTACCAAAAAGGTTCAAAAGTTCGCGCGCGAACTCCGGACCCGTAATCACACACTTAACAAGTCAAAGCTGCTGACCATCAGGCAGCATATTCTTGAGAGAATACTGATACTATCTGACGCTAAGAGAAGTCTAGAGCGGAGGGCGAGGTGGGTCAGAGAGAATCAGCAGTTTCTCTTTGACCCATCTCGACTCTTCCAAGACCTTCCAGTTACTGTCGAACACCCACCCAAACCAGAGAAAGTCGAAGTATTTTGAGACAAGTCTACGAAGTGCAGCATAGACTGGACGCAGATTTAGAAAATATAAATAGCTTCAAGGAGCTGTGTGATGCCCTCATAACACTTGATGAAGAATGCCCACCCATCACTACCGAGGAGGTGAAAAAAGTTTTAAGAGGAATGAAGAACTATTCCGCACCGGGGCCAGATTGTATCAGAACCTTCTGGTGGAAGAAGTTTCCTTTAACCAATCAGCATTTTCCCCGTATTTTCATCTCATATTTAAAGTCGGAAGAGCCAATTCCGGAGTGGTTGGTGGAAGGGCGCTCATTACCCCTACAGAAAATAGGCAACTTAGCTGACCCGAAAAATTACAGGCCAATCACTTGTCTGAACACACTGTATAAGATATTCACAGCTATCCTAAATGATAGGATTGTTCGGGCAATTGAACCTGTATCGCAAGAAATGTATGAACAACGAGGCTCAAAGAAAGGCATAGCGGGATGTCGGGAGAACCTGCTCATCGATAGATGTGTCTGCAAAGATGCAGCATTCTACCAGCGTGACCTATCGATGGCCTGGATTGATTATCGGAAACCTTTCGATTTGCTCTCCCATAGACTTATCATCTGTCTTTTGGAAATCTTAAAGGTTCATCCGCAAACTGTTAGGTGCATAGAAAAATCAGCGCCGCTTTGCAAAACCTGATTTACTATGTTATATGGAAAAAATCGTGGGAGAACTAAGAATGTCAACTTTCAGAGAGGTGTCTTTCAGGGTGACACCACGCACACATGCAGTTATCTAATTGGGTTTGGATTCTCGTAAATTCCATGGACCCTAAATTGTTCGAATACTCGAAAATTCCAAGTACTTGACCTGTCGCGGGTTCTCGAAACCAACCGGGTACTGCACATTTTTGAGTGATCGAAATTTCGAGTATTCTCAAGTCCTGCTGATCCCAGGCTTACGTACTTTTTGCATAACTCTATTTTATAGGTTATTTGATATATTTAAAATGTAGTTTTTAATTTTAATCGAGTTTATAAACAAGCATATATTTCGTAACTAAGGCGACGTCAAAAATTGATAAGTATTTTTTTTAATTAAAGCTTTTATACGGTTAAGGGAATATGCAATTTCTTTTTTAATATTGTAGTTTAAAAAATACATTTCTCTAATTTTGTCTTCTTCGATTCTTTGTCATGTTTCTTGAACTCATAAAATATTTATTACAATTTTAATTTTTTTAAATAATCTATAGTAACATCCATTTTTGCCTCTCTCATACGGTTTAGGATAAATTCACATTCCATAAATTAGGTTTTAAATTTCGAAGAAGGTTTGCGCGTATATTTTTTCAATTGTCAATAGAGTCCAAGGTCTAATAAGAAATTATGCTTTCAATTACATAAGATTGCTTCAATAGGAAATTTCAATAAGGTCGAAGGTTTCGCATGTATGTAAATATAAGGTTGAGTAATAAAATATTTATTAGCATATGTATATATAAAGATGAATATGTACCAAATTTGTTAGTTAACGTTTATGGAATCTTTTGATAAAAAATGAAGATACTTATAGAAACTGTACTCCTTGCGCTCATAGTTTTCCTCAATTTTTATGGTAAGTTAACCCGATATAACATAAAAATTCCAAAATATTTAGAAAAATTCTAAAAAATGTACCGAACCCTTTTAAATAAAAACAAGTAAACTCAATAACTTTTGCATTTGAGTTTTATAATCAAGTATACCATTTTTTAATTGCGAACCCTTAAAAAGTTAAACTGCTTCAATAATTTGGATTGATACCATCCGTGAAGCCTGATTGATGATATTTATTACATTAGGCTTTTATTTATTTAATTTATTTTATCCTAAACACTTCAAGTGTTTACAATACTTCTTGTTATGGGTCGTTCCGCTCTCTTATCTAAGATTTATTAATACTGAATCAATTGCAAAATATTTCTACTTTAAAATTTTGTTTGAACGAATCCATTTCAAACCACACAGGGTTTTACACTTGAGATAACATAATTGAGATATTTCAAGATTTCTTTCTGATCCTAATAGCATTTACGGTCTTCTTTTGTAATCCGTTAAAAAAATAAGAAATTATTTGAAATTAACAAAATGGCGGCGATTTTTCTACGAAAATTAAAAGTCGATTTAAAAGAAAAAAAACCCTAGCTTTATATTTTTTGTTAATTTTTGGTTTGAATTTGTACTCTGTTCAGGAAAATATTTTGTAAGTTTTATGATTTTCAAATAACTTACGGCTAAGAGAATTTTTTTCTGACAATCAACTTTCTACTTTTTCTCGAAAACAATTACAGATAAGAAAAAAAATCAAAACAAAAGTTTGCACGCCTAATGCCTGCATGATGCTGATAAGATGTCCTTCTTCGATTAAAAGAAATTCTTTAAAAAAAATTACATTCTCATTACGAAACTCGCGCTTCACACTATATAATTTCTATCCATTTGAAAAACTTGAGCAACATGATTTGTAAATCTTCTTTAAATCTACTAAAAACAACGCTTTAAATTTACGGACTATGGATTGATATTTCTTAACCCCTTTCAAAAATGTCTTTCCTTTATTTGAAAAATTTCAAAATTTGATAAAAAATAAATAATAATAATAATAATTCTCGGTGGCTCAGTTGGTTAGACATTCGGACTTCACCTCAGAGGTCCGGGGTTCGATCCCTGAGCCGCTACCTCTGAAAATGTTTCAATGTACCTTTATCGAGGTTCTGGTGGTTCGGAACACACCTTAAGCTGTAGGTCCCCCCATCGTGTATTTCACTGCAACCCAGTCCGTCAATGATGCAGTAAAACCAGGCTTTGTCCAATATATCTATTAGATCACTTGATTGCATTATAAAAATGCGTCCGTGACTGATGATATATACCGGGACATCCCCGTGCAAAAATGATCCAATAAAAATCCATCTCTAACCAAAAATGCCTTCGACATGTTGGGCAGTATAAGCCTGTGACAATATTTCAACGCAGAAATGTTTTTTTTTTGTAAATAATAAATTTGATAAAAATTTCTGAAACTCATGAAAAATTTGTATTTAAATTTTGAAAAACCTTCCACTTTTTGAATTTCTGTCTAATCGCAATAATAAACTGAGTTTGAATTTTTGTTGTTACCTTCTTAAAATGTTTTTGTAACATTTTTTTTTAAATTTCTAAAACTGCAAAATTTGAAAAAAAATTTCAGGCTGGAAGAATAAAGAAAAAATAAATTTTCGAGCTTTTTTTGCAAGCGACAAAAGATATCGCAAATGAAAAAAAAAGATTTTTCATAAATCTTCATTATCAAAGTATCATCGCTATCAGAATCAGGAAGAAAAAGATAAATATCTCACACAGTGTAACCTAATGAAATTTGTTTTTAAATAGAACAAATAAGTGTCTCCTAGTTTCCTATAAAAAATAAAATATTTCGTCTCCGAGATAAAATTTGTACAGTATAAATATTTGATAATAGAAATAATTTGTAATATTTAAGGAAATTCAATATGAATTAAAATAATTCGAGATAATATACGAAACCGGAGACTCAATTTAGACGAATACTCCCTGAGAGATTTTTTTAATATGGAGGTATCAAATTATAATTGTTGAGTTCTGGACAATAAGGCGACAGGCGCTCGAGAACGAGTAAAAGTATTCGCTAGGCTGTGACGTCAGGTATCAAAAGTGAAATTCGAAATTTGAAAAAACCAAAAATATTTAGTTAGATAGCTCTTGAAAAATGAACCTAAGTCTACATTTACAGTTTTTCTCTCGAACTGCAAATTTTCCAGTAAATAAATAAAAATTGACTTTTTTTAAATTGAAAAACCATGTTTTTTCACATTCAACTCGCCGTAAGTAATTCGTTTATCAACAGATTAACAAATTTCTTTTTGAGTTTTGTTCGTGACACTCTAGCGGAGGCTACAGTGTCCAAAATGGGTCAAAAGTTAATTTCTAATGTTTTTTTTTTAATCCGAATGAAACACCACGTTTTTAGATTGTCACATTAAAAAAGTGAGCAAGGAAGTTTGAACTACGACAAACTTTAAGCGATCGAATTTTCCGCCAATGTATTGGCCAACTTTTTGGAAAATCTCAATTCGATTTGATTTTTAGTTCCATAATTACAGCGAGTTTATTACGAGCTCGCAACACGACACCACCGGATTTTTCAGGGGACGCCGCCGGAACGCAGACTAGAGCGAGCGTGTGAACAAAACAAAGGATGGGCAAGGAGGATGTTTCAGGCTTCAGGCGGCGTCCCCTGAAAAATCCTGTGTTGTCGCGTCGCGAGATCGTAATAAACTCGCTCTAATTATGGAACTAAGAATCAAATCGAATTGAGATTTTCCAAAAAGTTGGCCAATACTTAGTCAGAAAATTCTTTCGCTTGAAGTTTGTCTTAGCTCAAACTTCCTCGCTCACTTTTTTAATGTAAAAGTCTAAAAACGTGGTTTTTCATTCGGATTAAAAAAGAAAACATTAAAAATTAACTTTTGACCCTTTTTGGATACTGTAGCCTCCGCTAGAGTGTCACAAATAAAACTCAAAAAGCAATTTGTTAATTAGTTGATAAACGAATTTCTTACGGCGAGTTGAATGTGAAAAAACATGGTTTTTCAATTTAAAAAAAGTCAATTTTTATTTATTTACTGGAAAATTTGCAGTCCGAGAGAAAAACTGTAAATTTAGACTCAGGTTAATTATTCAAAAGCTATCTAAATATATTTTTGGTTTTTTCAAATTTCGAATTTCACTTTTGATACCTGACGTCACAGCCTGGACAATAGTTTTACTCGTTCGCGAGCGCCTGTCGCCTTCTTGTCCAGAACTACTCAATTAAAAGTATATAATATAAAAGAGTGTAATTTTAAATTATTTGAGAATCTATGAAATTGAAGCCTATAGTTATTTGATGTAGTTTATTATGTGATAGAAAAAATTATCTCCAAGTCATACAATCAAGTATTTCAACATATCTGTTCACATCTCGCGGAAGGTTGTGGAAAATCAAATTATTGTTTGAACAACGTGATTCTTGCCACGGCTATAATAAAACAAAAAGAAAATAAATTAATATTAAATAATTTATAACTCAAAGTCTTTCTCTAAGCTTAGAATAATCTGAAGATTAAACTTGTAAAAATTGAACCATTTTAACTAATAAATATGTGAAATTAAAACTACTTGAATTTTACGCTTTAAAACGCATAACCTTTGAAAACAAATATTTAAGTATTAATGGTAAATAGAGAAGAATGTTACAGTCGCTCATTGTAGTTCTCTAAATTAAGAAATTAAATAATTTTTACCAAAATTTTCAACACAATAGTATTTCACAATTTAGACTCGGCACAATATCGGGTTTAATATAAATAGCTTAACTATTTTAGGAATTTAACTTAAATAAGCTGAAGTAGAAAGAGTTCAAAAATGTATAAAATAGAATTATTTCAATGTGAATAAGTAATGACTACCAAATTTTAATTTTGATGATCAATTTTTAACAGAAATTGGTATATTTAAATTCTTATTAGGAAAATTAATTTTGAATAAAAATATGAGTATTTTACAAAACTGCTAAATTTTTCTGGAAACTCTTGCATTTTCAAAAGAGGACAAATTTTTAATTATATGCAGTTTCGAGTAATCCTAAAAGAAAAACAATAAACTAGCCCCATTAGGTTATAAGTTATGGTCTCCCATAGTTGGTCACTTTTGACTTTTATTGGTACGAGAAAAGTCAGGTACTTGAACAAAATATTGAAGAAGCAAAGATTTTCTAATTCATTCAAATTTAAATTCAATTAATTGAATCTTTAATTATCAGAATTCTACTAATGCTGAGAATTCCCTAGATTTTTCTAACTTAATCAATTATGTTAAATTCTTACATTTTATGAATTCCATGAATTCTGTGAAATCCTTAAATTATTCTAAATTTCATGAATGTGAAACCCTTTGATTTTCTGAATTCCACGATTTCTCTAAAACCTTGAATTCTTCGAATTCCTATAATTTTCCTAGATTCTCGAATTCTCTAAATTTCTTAAATTTTCGGAATTCTCTGAAGTCCATAAATGCTAGGAATTCCTTGGATTTCTTGAATTCCATGAATTCGTATGTTATAGTCCTGCATAGTTGGCCAATCTTGGGCTATTTTTCTGGGAAGAGAAAACTGTGGAGTGAAAATCGAACCTACTGAACGACAATTTTTTTAAATCAAGCAATATTGTTGGTAGGAGAAGTATCAGAGACTTAATAAAAATCTTGGAAAAGCAACGAATATGTATATTGAATAAATTTAAATTAATTAAATTTTTAATGATCTTATTTCCACTAGTAAGGAGTATTCCCTGGATTTTCTAAATTCCGTAAATTATGTGAAATCCTTACATTTTCTGAATTCCATGATTTATGTAAAATCCTCAAATTCTCACAATTCCTTGAAATCTACGAATTCCTCGCATTCTCTACATTTCTTAAATTCTCTTAATGTTTTTAATTCTCTAAAGTCTATACATTTTTTTAATTCCAAGAAATCGCAAGTTATGATCTACCAAACTTGGCATATTTTAAACTATTTGCTGGGTAGAGACAAGAAAGAAAATTATAAATTCTATTATTTGGTTGAAAATTCATCAATTTTGTTAAAAAGCCATCCCTTTTGGTATAAACTTAGCTTTTTTATTTAAATTCCTCTTTTTTCTGGAAATTCATCTGTTTTAGCAGAAATTTCATCTTTCTTGGATAAAAATTCAACTTTTTAGTGGAAAATAACTTTTTTGGTTACACACCCAAATTTCCATTTTCTTTTGATTTGAAGGTTTAAAATTTCAGATGAAATGTTTTTTTCTTGAAAAATCAACTTTTACACTTTTTAAAATTTTGAAATAATCTTTTTATGTTTAAAATTCAATAACATTATTAAAAATTAAACTATTTTGTTAAAACTTGAAGTAATTTGGCAAATTTTTATCTAAAATATTGTTATATGGCCTAATTTATTTTCTCATCATTTATATCGTCATATTTTGTTCGTATGTCTTCTATGTCTCTAGCATTGAAGGACTCCCTCCTTTCTTCTTCCCATCTCGTTAATTCGATCGCCCTCCCTCCCCTGTCTTCTATCTCTAGCAAACACTTTCTCGCCAAATCCCCTCCCTCCACCCAAAAGCTTCGTCTTAAATTTCCATGCCCTCTTTCCCGCTCTAATACTTAACTTATCCCTTTGTGCTTCTTCTCTCACCATATATTCTGGTGTCCTCCAGCCTGCCCCTAGTGTCCACCTTATATACCTTTCTTGTAAACTCTCAATATCTCTCCTTTCTTTCCATTCCCATACCTCTGCTCCATAACCTAATACCAGTCATACCAGCGTATCAAATAACCACATTTCCCTTCTCCAATTTTTTAAACCTTCTTTTTCCTATTCCCCAAATCTGTTCCATTACCACTGATGCTTTTTTATGCTTTCTCTTATATGAACTTTATGATCACCATTCGCTTGCAAGATATATTCCAGATAAATCAACTCTTCTATTTCTTTAACTTTATTCCCGTCCATCTGCCTGACCATTTTTTCTTCCTTCTCCGTCCTTTTCTAATTCACATTAAGTTTCTCTTTTCTGCATTTAAATTCAGCTTTTTCCAATCTAACTATTTCTCTTATCCTGTAATTAAGCCCGCCATTCCTTCTTCATCCTCTGCCATCAACGCTATTTTTTCTGCGTATTCCAGTGTATATAACTTGTCCTTCCCTATCCCTCTCTTCTCCCCCTTTTTACTATAAATCTTTCTATTTCGCCTCGGTCTTATGAGTTAAACGTCGTCTTTAAGTCCATGAAAATTGCTATCATTGCCCCTTTTCTCTTTTAATCCTCTAATTTACTAAATAGCTCAGAACATATATGTTGTCCGTGACGCCAATGACAAAGCTGTGGGGGGAGGGAAGGGATTTGGCGAGAAATTTTTTGTTGGGGAAGAAGAGAGGAGAGGGAGTGCGATCGAATTAACGAGATGGGAAGAAAAAAGGAGGGAGTCCTTCAATGCTAAAGTGTTAGAATCGTCGCTACACCCTCATAATATTTAACCTTCTCTCCTGGGCCTTTTTTTACTATTGATTTAACTACTACTTCTGTTCATAACTCTGGCCACCCCTCTCCTTTCCATGCTCGATTACACATTATCCATGCCCATTCATCTAGTTCCTTCTCTTTATATTTCCATACCTCCTGACCTCCTGTTTTTCTCTTTATAGTCCTCATCCCATCTACTTCTATTCCCCCCTTTACTGGCTTCATTTTGTTTGTGCACTGTCATCCACTTTTTATTTCTCCTATCATTTTCTCCATCTCCTCTTTCTTATTTACCTCTCCTATTCTGATATTTCTGACTTTTTCTCTAAACTGTTCTCTTCCTTTCCTTGCCTAATCTACTTTTCCCACACTTTTTACTTTTGCTCCCCTTTTATTCATATTTTTATTGCTTTTTGGTCCCTCTAATGTCACTATTAAGGGAAAGTGACCCGACTCATTATAATCACCTACCTCTAGTTTCTTGACATTCTCTCTTACCTCATCATCCACTATCACATAATCAATTACCGTTCCTCTTTCACCTCCTGAGCGTGTATATTCTCCTTTCTTATCTCCCTCTATATTTCTGTTTAATATAAACGATCCTAACTTCTCCAAGCTCTTCAACAACTTTTTTCCTTTCCATTTAGTACTTTATCTTTGGGTTTTCTTCCTCTCTCATTTCCCCATTTCCTTTCTCCTTTGTCTCCTGTACTCGCATTCAAATCTCCACCTATTATCAGCCTAATCGCTTCTTTATTTTCTTCAATAATTTCTTTCATCTCCTCTGCTTTCTCTTGCTTATGGGGTTTACGAGAACGGTGTTATCACCTTTCACGTAAACCCCCACTACCTTTCATTTTTCTCCGCATATCTTTACCTCTTCTAATATTGATCCTTCTTTTTGTTCTAACCTCTTTTTCTTATCTTACCCTGTTATACATTTATTTCTTACTCCCATCACCATTCCTCTTATTGCTCTTCCCTTTTTATTCTTCCTGTTTGCATTTTGCACTGACCACTTGTAGCCTCTTGGTAAACTTCCCCCTTTTTTTCCATCTCTTTTCATCTAGTCACGTCGCCGTCATTATGACTACATTCTATTGTATCAAATTTTCCATAAACTCCCTATCCTTTCTCTCCAATCTTGCTATATTCCAATAATGCATCTTCCATTCTTCCTTACTCTCGTTTCTCGTCTCTTTTTGCTTCTTACTATTTATTATTTTCCTATCTCCAGTTCCTTCCTCTCCTAGTTTCCCGTAAACTTATTTCTTACTATTTGCGCCCTTTCTTCATTCAAATCCCACCATACTCCGTCTATCTGTATTCGCCCATACTCAATCCATGTTCTCTTTCCCTTCTTTCTATCCTTGTTCACTTTTTTCCTTAATTTATACTGCATTTTCCTTTATACCCATATCAAGTCATCCTCTATACTCCTATACCCTTTGGGTTTCCATATGATAACCTCTTCTTTGTCATCGCCTCCCTCTTATGTTTCCATTTCTTTAGTTTCATCAGTAGCATTATCTCCCCTCTTCGCTCTTTCGTTCCTACATTTAGCATTTTCTCTATCTCTACCTTAGCATCAATCCTCTTTAGTACTTCCTCCACCGCTTCCTTTAGCTCCTTCCCTTCTATTTTGACACTATTTATCACTATGTTTCTTTTTCTTTCTTCTCTTTCTTTCTTTTCTATTCTTTGTTTTATTTGTCTCGGCCTTTCCTTCTCTCTATTCCCACTCTCCTCAACTCCAAACGCCCAGCCTGAGCTTTCTATCTTTTGTATTTTAACTTCCAGTTTCTCTACCTTTTTATTAAGCCTTTCATGCTTTTTTAATCTTTGCTCGAGTGCCTGCATCCTTTTTTGTAGTTTTCCCTGACTTCTTCCCTTTGCCTCATTTCTCTCTTGAGCTCGGTCATTTTCCGCCTTATTCCTTTTTTTATTTCTTCTCCCTGTTTCTCCTGCTTTTCCTCATATATCCTCAAAACTCCAATATCATTTTTTGCACGTCCCACAACTGTGAATTTTCATCCTCTACAAATTTCTCTATTGATCCAAAACATTCGGCACTTAATCTTTCCCATTCTACTGTTATTTTGTATTTTACTCCTTGTTCGTCACACTTCGGTGTAACGAACACTTCCTCACCTGAGTTCCCACTATCCATCAAATTGATATATCTTGAGTAAACCCTTCCGCAACTGTACTTTCCCACCCTATTACTTGATCTTCTTACGTGCTTTTCTCTAACTAACCTGCCCTGTCGCTACTAATAATCTGCACGGTGTCCCTACCCTGCTTCACACGCCAAACAAACTCACCGCTCAGAAATCCACAACTGACTCGAACAGTCAAAATATCGCTAAGTTTATCAATTCTATTATCTTTATTACTCAAACTTAACTCAGACACACTTCCTTCATATTCTGCCCATTAACTCACCTCAAATCTCACTGCAATTTACCAAATTCAGCAAAACACAGTCATCGCTACCTAACACTTTCACGACGGAAACGGAAGTCTTGTTCCGATCCGAAATTGTCCAATATAATTATCGTTTTCAACATTTCGTTTAAAATTGTTCACTACCAGGAGGTGTAGTTACAGTGTGTCAAGTTAAAGCGTGGGTGGCTTTACTCGCAGTCGGTAAGGTGTATCGACATGATTTTGGTGTCAAAATATTAAGAAGAGCTCCCTCTTT
>NC_046657.1:127907060-127910241 GCF_010883055.1 Belonocnema kinseyi | reverse complement strand
AAAGAGGGAGCTCTTCTTAATATTTTGACACCAAAATCATGTCGATACACCTTACCGACTGCGAGTAAAGCCACCCACGCCTTAACTTGACAGACTGTATATTTGTTTCTGCGACCTGCCTGATCGAAAGTGGAGATCTGATTCGAGGAGTCCTACTGTATTTAAATGCTCATTTTCAAAAGATTCTGCATTTTAAATCGCATATTTCAAATTGTTTTAATTTTACACATTTAGTTCTGAAAATGGTTTATTTTGAACAAGTTAATTTTTCAGATTTGATATGATTTGATTTGATATTTATTTGAGATGAACCAACAGTTTACACTAATTGCAGGCTTATATGCAAGGTGTCCAAAAAGTAATGAAACGATTGCCTTTGTCAAAAATAGGGATTTCTATTTAAGAAATTGATGTTAACCTTGAAATAACCTTGATGGTCAATCTCAAGGTCATTCTTGACTCATGACATAAGTACATGTTTGGACGTAAAATTTTTCGCTCTTTCGATTGCGGTTTTCAAAAACAGGGGTTTCCATTAAAAAAAGTAGCCCTTGAAATAACCTTGAAGTTCAATCTCAAGGTCAAATTGAAGCTTTTCACTGTATTACTCGTTGAAGGTCACTCCAAGAATGACCTAGACCTTTTTGAAAAAATATTTTACTGGAAAATTATTTAGGTGTTTCGTTACTTCTTGAATCACCCTGTATAATCTATGTATCAAAACTAGTCGCATTCACTGAATAATTCTCGATTAATTATATAGAGTTCATACTAATTAGAATTTCATTTTATCATTTTGTTTTTTTATGTTCATACTGATGAAAACGCTTGATACGTAATTATAAAGAAAGGTTTCGAAAGCCTTGGAGAAGTTGTTTATTATTGAAATAGGCCTATAATTTTTCACATCCGCAGAATCACCAGTTTTACACACAGGACCAATCATATCCTATTTAATTTGAACCCTAGACGACCCTCAATTTTATCTGTTTAATTTGACATTTTTCTGTATGATATTGATTGTATACACTATTAAACTAGGAAGCTAGAGCATTAACAATATTATCGGGGTTATCTGATTTTATCCCATTATCTTACATTATTCCAGGCAATCTCAATGCATTCTTGAGATTCACCCGGTAATTCCGAAATTGTGCTGAATCTTTTTTAAAGCTTTTCACGAGTTATGAGTGAAGAGTTGAAAATGACGGTTAAACAAATTTTTTACATCTGATTGCAAGAACCTGATGTCTCTCTATAAGTTATAATTTACAGGTTTAAACCTAAGTTTATCCCTATAATTTTCTTTTAAATTTATTCTGCAATTAAGCTCATTCGAATTTATATTTGGGTATTTTCCTGTGCCACCTAGCGTTATGAATCTCGGTACAATTTCTGCAATTGGAGAATTTAATGAGCTATGTAAATACCGAGTAGACTCCTGCAAGGTATCACTTAAATATAAATCACTCCAGTCAATGCAATTTATCTTTTTTAATAAAATGCCTTTTCATATTTTAGAGTAATTGTATCTAGTTGTATTGATATTGATGAATATAAGGTTTTTTAAAGATTGTTTTGCTTTTTTATAAGTTACAATTATTCTCAGAGCTGGATGGTATGCATCTTCAGACACCATTGGCTTAGCTGTCCATCTCTCTATTTTGTCAAAATTAGTGATTATCAAAACCAGACATTGTCCTTCACAGTTCATTATATGACAACTTTTCTTGAGTTCAAACATTAGTGAAAAGAATATAAGGAGCATTATTCCTCAACTGCCCCAACTCAAAAAGTCATGTTTTTCGATTGTCTCTAAATTCTGGGAATATGTTCGCCTACCCAACAGTAGTTAATCCACAAACTTATAGTCCAGGATTACCTACCCAGCCCAAGTGAGGGGGGGTTGAATTTTCAACCCCAATGCCTGCAGGGGTAGTTTCAAACGCCTGTAACTTCCTTTCTAATCACGCGATTTAAAATTTTTATGAGGGTTTTGGAAAGTGCTTTTTACACGCTTTCATCCTATTTTATTATTTATAACAAAAAAAATTGTTTAAACAATTTTTTCAATAAATAAATTGTTTATTTAACTTTTTTCGCAATTTAGGCATCTAAGATTTTTTTTAAATAGTCTCAAAAGAAAGCTTGACTTTTTTACTATGACAAATGTCTAATAAGAAAATGGACAAATTGAAATTCATTGAGTTATAGAGCCGGTTGTAGAGGGAGTCCTCGCTCTCGCACTCGGGCGTTATGCGGCAGCATACCGCGGAACAGTTTTCAAGTATGCCATTTTTTTGTATTACTCACATTGATCCAAAATTGCATGAAGTCATCGGAAAAAACTATTCAGTAATGTTAACCAGTAAGTTTGAAGAAGTTAAAAATTTTTTAAGTTATTGTGAAAAAATATTAAGTAAAAAGTACTTTCTTAAAAATGAACAGTATTTTTCTGAAGATAAATGATTCCTCACTATTATAATTTATTATTCGACAATAATTAGTTATTGCTCTTGCAATTTTTTTAAAACAAATACATGATTCAACCAACTTCTCACGTATAAAGTGTTTGAGTAAATAAAGTACTAACGGATTAGTAATTAACGCCTGTCGTCAGCCTACATCCTATCAAGTTATAGTTTCCAGAGTCTACCACGTGGAGGTGACAGTGCGATTTTAGACTCCTTTTATCTGCAAGATGATTCGGGGTGCTTAATTTTAGTGAGTCCCCTCGCCTCTCACTTTCTGGGATGCTTGATTTTAGTGAGTCCCCTCGCCTTTCACTTTATGGGGTGCTTGATTTTTGTGAGTCTCCTTGCCTCTTACTACACAACCTCTTTATGCTGTTCGCCTCTTCTCCGTACCAGCTTTCCACTTTCTTGGAGTAATATTCTGCTTTCGATTACGTTGAGGCTTCGGGAAAACCTCACTTTTCTCCTCATAGGAAAATCGTCTCAGATCCAGCTGTCCCTTTGCGTTTGGAGCGAATGAATGCTATTTGAGTGTACCTGGTATCGTCACAGCCTTACTAAATTGATCTGCTAATTTTATTGTCATCGCTGCATGCTCTTCTTTTCTACTGAAAAATATGACAGTTTCCTTCAAGTTTTCTCTGCCCCATTCAAATAACTCGTAAGCTGTTAAGATCTGATTCTCAGCTGAACGTTGCAAGCTGGCT
>NC_046657.1:127895652-127906960 GCF_010883055.1 Belonocnema kinseyi | reverse complement strand
CTCCCTCTACAACCGGCTCTGTAACTCAATGAATTTCAATTTGTCCATTTTCTTCTTAGACATTTTTCATAGTAAAAAAGTCAAGCTTTCTTTTGAGACTATCTAAAAAAAATCGTAGATGCCTAAATTGCGAAAAAAGTTAAATAAACAATTGATTTATTAAAAAAATTGTTTAAACAATTTTTTTGTTATAAATAATAAAATAGGATGAAAGCGTGTAAAAAGCACTTTCCAAAACCCTCATAAAAATTTCAAATCGCGTAATTAGAAAGGAAGTTACAGGCGTTTGAAACTAACCCTGCAGGCATTGGGGTTGAAAATTCAACCCCCCCTCACTTGGGGAGGGTTGGTAATCCTGGTCTATAAGTTTGTGGATTAACTACTGTTGGGTAGGCGAACATAGTTCCAGAATTTAGAGACAATCGAAAAACATGACTTTTTTAGTTGGGACAGTTGAGGAATAATGCCCCATAAGATTAGATCTGTTTTTGTGTCTCTTAAAAAACCCACGGAGGCACTTAGAAAATTTCTAATGCTAAAATCAGCATTAATGGTTAGAATCTTATCAGATAATTTATTTGCTTCCTCTAATGCTTTGAAAAGTTTGCAAATTTGTATAATTTTACATTGGGAGGTACGTAGATGGAGATAATTACGCATGTAAACTTTAGTCCCTATACTTTCGCTGCAATAATATTTACTGACGCAGCCACTTCCTGTACTCTGTAAGGGTTTATTTGGCAAGATTTATTTTGAATTGCAATTACTAATCCGCGTTTTATTGTATTTTTTCTATCCTGACTATAACATAGACACTCATTTTTGTGGAAAAGTTCATTTAAATTTATGTTAGGTATTAACCAAGTATCAGAAAGTGACAAGATATCATAAGTATATAAATCACAGAATAATCTAACCTTTGCAATGTTTGCATTTAAATTTCTAGTGTTTTCATGGTATAGCTTGAGTATGCTATATTGTTCCTTTCAGATATTTTTGTTTACTTTTGAAATTTCTCCTGTGTACCTTCTGGGTGTGCTTCGGCCGATGTCCTTATCTCCGTCTGAATTATCACAGTTTGACCTGCCTCCATTGAAAAAGTAGATTCTTTTCTCCCAATAGTTCTCTTGCTTAGAGATTTTTCAGTGCCTATTGGAATTCTGATTGTTGCATTTGTGTGGTATCTGATTTTATTTGCACTCCCAGTGCCGCGCTCTCTAGATGATTGGGTCCTTTCTCCATTGTTAAGTTCTTCAGATATTTGACTGCGATTCCTCTAATGATAGACAAATCCGAATGAGCCTTGGTCTTTGTGAATTCTGTGGAATTTTATCCACTCGATAGCATTTCATATCATCCAATGTTATGTTTTCATTGTGGATGCTATTTAAAATTTGTACTACATCTACTTTTTCAGTATCATGCTTTTTGGGTTTGCTTACAAGACTGCTATTTTCAGAGAAGGTATTTACCATAGGCTCCGGAATTTCAAAAATAATGATATTATTTTTTCTTCTGTTTCTTTCATGCGTTTTTTGATAATGTTTGAGATGCGAGTTATGCATCTTATAATTCTGGTGTGCCTTGGCACGCTTTTACTAAATGCTGCTGTACTTATCTTGTCTCATTAGTTGCTGATTCAATAGCCTCTAATCTATCTACAATTTTCTTTACATCCTCTCCGAGTGAATCTGTTTTTGTTTCTACTTTATTTGTATAGCTATTTAGATTTTCTATTGCTGTCTTAACTGAGTCGTCTATTTGAATCTTTATCGTTTCCTTAATGTTTTCATTAATGTTTTTCAAGACAGTCATCCAATTTTTTCGAGATTACCTCCTCCCAAGCCTCCTTTGACATTAGCGTTGGCGATTTGGAGCAAGAGCTACAGCATTTTGAATATACTTCGTTTGGCAAACTTTGACTCTTGTAAGCACATTCTGGATGGTGAAAGGTGCCACATCTTATCCATGTAGAAATTTCGCCTATTTTGTCACTGCATCCCATAGAGATGCACTCGCTACCTTGCAAACCGCCTTCCGTTCTTACTTTCTAATGTGTTCGTTCCGTATATCCAATGTATATGTAAGAGAGTAGTGAGATCAAAGTACAGTGAGACCCTTCAATAGCCCTTTCTTTCATAGCCTTTCCGAGAATTGACAACGCGTCGCAGGTAGGTTTCACAGGATCTGCACGGGTTGCGCGGGGTCTGGGATGTCACTCAGGCGAGCTTTCAGGCGTGAACAAACGTAATCGGAGCGGGCTCTGAAAGATTTGTCCCCACTTATTGTCAGCCTCAAAACTGGCGCTATAGAAGAGTTTCACTCTACTTCGTAACTATACAGCTACATAACGGGCTGTTAAGAATCCAAACAAACACAGAGTATAAAGCATGGTTTCCAACAAGACTTGGTCAGATATTCCACTTCAATAGAGAATCCAGAAAAGAGAGTGTCTGCTATTTTCTATTAAGATAGGTCAGGTCCTCACCGCACTTTAGAACAGGCATGCACTTTATTTAAACATAGCAATCACTTTTTAACCCTTAATGGATACAGCATTCCACCTCCTCACACCAAAACATTTTTCAACAATATCGGATACCGAATTTCAGCAGGAGTCGAGCAAAATTTATGAACCTGTGTTTATCGAAATACACTTGTAACGCCATGCTGGTCAGAAATAAAAAACAAAGATAATTTTAGGTAAAAAAACTTTGATTTTGAACTTAATTATTATTTATTGCAGATATTTTTTAATAGTAGTGGTTTGCTCTATTACATAATGTACTACATCAAATAACTATAGGCTTTAATTTGTTGGATTCTTAAATTTTTTTAATTATTTCAATTCTCATAATTTCTTCTAAGTTCCTTGAGATTTAAAATTTTGTGCTACTTCTATGAAATCATTAAGTTCCTTCAATTTTGTGTATTCCTCAAATCTGCTAAATTTGTTGAATGCTTTACCTGCTTCGAAATCCCTCAAATTCTATGAATTCTCTGAATTCCTTAAATGCTTCTAATTATCTGAATTATAATAATATTGCGAATTCCCTGGATTTTTCTGAGTTTCATAAGTTATTTGAAACCCTTGGTTTTTCTTAAGTCCATTATTTTTGTCAAATCCCTAAACTCTGTGAATTCCCTTAAATTTCTAAATTATATGAATTCATAAGTTATGGTCTCCCAAAGTTGGCCAATGTTGATCTATTTGTCTGGTCCAAGAAACCTTGTTTCTTTCTTGCCTTTTTTTTTGTCCGAAATTCACTGATTTTTAAAAATATTTTCAGATTGCAATAGGAGCATTTTTGTTTTGTTTATTGTTGTCCTAATTTGGTCGTTGGATTGATGTTTTTTTTAGGAATTTGCATCAATTTGATTATTGGACGTTAAATAGGATTTTTAATTTGGATTTTAATCTAATTTAAATTTTTTAAATTTGTAATAATTTTAATTCTACAATGACAGCAAAGTCCCTGGGCACGCAATTCCTCTAATTCTCTGAATTCATGAAAATATCTTAATTCCATGCGTTTTCTGAATTTCGGGAATTGCCTAAATATTCTGAACCCTTAAAATTCGTTAAATCCTCTTAATTCCCTAAATGCTTGGAAATATATTATATGCTTGGATACCTCCTGTGTAGAAATTTCCCTTGTTGGCCCTAATACAAAAGGGTTTCTGGTCGGATCCCGGCCGGGCTACCCCTGACTGGGTTTCATGAACAGAAACCGGGCGGGAGCCGGTCGGGCTACATTTTTCTCGAATCACGTAGTCTGGGGCCGGCCGGTTACTGGCCGTGCCAACCCTGGTTATATCCCATGGTCGGGAGCCAGCTGGAAACTGGTCAGGTTAATGTTTTTGTAAAAATTACAAATTTTTTAAGAGCCGTGATATTATCAAAGACGTAATTATGGATGCTAGATGAATTATTATTTGAAAATTATAATATCAAGATTTATTAGATCAGTGAAACGAAAATGAGCTTTTTTAAATTCTTTTTGAAAAAACATTAAATTTTTTCGAATAATTCAACATTTTAAATTAAAGTGTTATCGATTCTGCTATGTGCAACAACAGAAATGATGCAATTTTTATAAACTTCTCTATATTAAGACAATGTTTCGTCTGTACAATTTTAAATTTACCGCCATATATAGCGCCTGCTCTGTCTTTCGTCTGCATAGACACTCAGTAATTTTCAGTTTTGCACCTGGAACGAGAATGCTCCTTGCACTCACGTCGCGTCGTCTCCCCGAAGTTCGCAAATTAAACCAAAACTCATAGTTTTAATCAACCTTATTTCAGTAATTAGTTTGAATCCCCAACTTAGTGCGCGAATAATTATTATTCTAAATTAAAATATAGTCTTGTGTATAAAGTTTTTACTTTCTTCCTTCGTAACCTTAAATCACCACGTCGCTTCCAAATTGCTATGAGATTCTATCATCAGGGAATAAAATTCTACAACAATTTTCTTGACAGAATTGGTTCACTTGATTTGACTTTTAATGTTCACGGTAATCTTTACGATGAGCTTTAGAAGACAAAACAAGTTACCAATTTCTCGCCTGAAGCAATATTTCTTAACCGTTTTTTGGCCGGATTACCCGAGCGGATCCCGGCCAGTATTGAAGGCGGGATTCGACCATTTTAAAGTGACGTTTTTAGCCGGATCCTGGCCGGATTTCCCGACCAGCGCCCGGCTTAAAGCGGGGCTATCCGGCTGGGACCCGGCCGGATCCCTGATTGGATTCCTACACGGGATTAAGATTAGTATATTAAAAATTAAATAAAACTATGAAAAATGAACTGCGAAAATTTTAAACATGTAAATTGTTCATACATTACATTCCGAATGTTAAAAATGTTATTACAAGTGTAAAGTACTAAATTCTTCGATTTATTTTCTATTCTCCTGATCTGGTTCTTATAGAAAAGTAAAAGAATTATATTGTTCTTCAAACAAGATAAAATAGATAAGGATACCAATATTTTTTACAATTTTTAATAACAATTTAATCTTTGTTTTTGGAGTTATTTTTTTGTTAACTTGGGATCGGGCTGGCCAAGCTGAGCAATTCCTTCATCGGATAAACAAAAAGCTGTCTACTTTAACGCTTTTACTTTTTTGACAACAAAATTCTTTCAAGGTATTATTCAGTTCTTTCGAATAATTGAAGGAAATCCTAAAAAACTAATTCCTACAATTCTTTCTTATATCGCATAGTTTGCCCAGAAAATTTTGTTTTTTAAAAATCATATTCGATGAATATAACCGGAACAAAAAAACTGGAACACAGACATCTTAAAATTTACCCGTTAAAGGTCAATCGTCTGTTTTTTTAACACTTTTTCAATTACATTTTTTTCTACTGAATATTTTGTTCAAATTTTCATAACAACGAATTCAAATCTAAAATTTCCCGATCTTTTCAAATGAGTCATTAGAATTGCAACAATACTCAAACTGATATAATTGTATTCGTTTATTCAACGAAAAATAAAAATAGTTCATTGCATCCAATATTAAATTAATTATTTTCGTCTCGAATTTGTGGAGATATACCGTTAAAAAGTGAAATTCATGCGTCCATGGACATGTTGACCACGAATCCGAAATTAGATTTTACTAATTAAAGATGGCAGATCTAATGCGGCTGCCATTTTGGAAACTTTAGATGGCGGATAGAATAGTGCTGCGAAAATTTATGAAAAATGATAATCAATTTCGTTTGCATCGTTAAAATTTCGTTTTACCGTTGCACAGATCTTACCACGTGGATGTGAACTTTTAGCAGCCATATTAGATCTGCCATATTGAATTTTTAAAATATGATCACGGGTTTGTCATCAGTGGCCTAAACAACCCCCATGGGCAAATTTTCATGAAAATCGTAAGGTTTCATTAACTTTTAAGAGCTATATTGGATCCACCATTTTGAAATTTAGAATTTGACCACAAATTCGTAACAAGTTCAGGAAATTTTGTGATTGTAAATACTCTTTTGTTCACGCTCCTGTGGCTTTAACGAACACATTCTCATCACGTGTATCGTGTTTTCATATATTAAAATAAGTTGAAATTTCATTCTTTATGATTAGTTTAATATTTGTACTTCATTTTGTATTAATTTATATGGTCAGCTATCCTAAAAATGTATCATTTCAATAAATTTAAATTATAAAAACTCATAATATAAATTGATATTGAAATAAATGTATTTTTATAATCTTATTTTTATAATTGAAAAAAGTGCGCAACTTGTAAAAAACCGGTTTCGTTAATTAACATTTTATTGCACCTTGTGCGTTTTTCCAAAAATCTTTATTTTTACATTCTTATCATCATGCGAAAGTATTCTCTATCAATTTTGTTTCGAAGCGTTTTTTAGTTTTTCACAAACTTTTTATTTTTTATTTTTTTATGTAATTTTTATGATTAAAACCAAAATTACGCGTGCTGTAAAAAAGTGATTCATAAAAAATTGTAGACATGTTTAAAGTGCACAATTTTGATAATCTTTTAGGGCTTTCAAAAAGCAACGTTTTTCTTCTGACTTTTTTCATATCGTTCGTTATTTGGCTTGAAATTATAATTTTCAATTCATCTTTTTAATTTTATAAATGCTGTAACTCTGATCATTTTCTTTTATCAAAAAAAGTCAGTATGCTACATGTTCTGTCTTTCTGTGTACTACGGATACGTGCCAATAAAATTTTTAAATCTTAAAAAAATGTACCTAAACATTTTGATATGCCATGACTTTTTGAATTTTAATTGAAAATGACTGGTTAACGAACTCTTTCTTTCTTTTAGGACCTAAAACGTGTGCCAAAGCTCGATTTGATCAGTTTATTGTTCTTTAGTTGTCTCGTTTACGTAAAAAAAAACAGGTTTTTATGATGGTGTATGTCTGTCGCTGTCGTTGGCGTCTGCATGCCGGATAATTTTTGATAAACTGCATGGATTTTATTTGCGCTTGGTATATATTTTAAGGGATCAAAAGAACTGAATTTTTTAGAAAAGAAGAAAATTAGTTACTTTTTGAAAGCCCTACAAGATTATCATAAGAACTTTTTGTATTTTCTTGAAAAAACGAAAATGCAAATTTTGATATCACAAACAATAAGAAGCAATAACTAAATCCATTTTGCTGTCCAACTATGCAAGATACGAAAAAAAAATAATAAAAAAATTGTGCATTTAAAAAAGATCTACATTTTTCTTATTAATCTTTTTTTTTATTAGATAGTTTTTGTTTTATTCGTAAAAAGCTTAATTAAAAGTAAAAAAAAACAAACAATTTTTGGAAAAATGACACAAGCTGTGAAAAAAAGTAAGACAAAAGTCGTTCTCCCTAAAAGGAGCTACAAATTTGTCATAAATTATTTTTTCATAGGGTCCGTACTTTTTGTTTTATTTGTGAAAACAACATGAAAAATTTAAATAAAAATTCATTTTTCGACAAACGGTACAAACTATGAAAAAAATTGACATAACTTGGTCATCAAAAAAAAAGGTTAACAATTTTGTTATTAATAATTTTCTGATAGGATGCGTCATTTTGAGTTTCAATCATAGACAATAACATTTAAAGTGACAAAATTAATTTTGTCAGAAAAAGGCACAAGGTACGATAAAAAATGAATAGACAAAAGCTTTTCACCCAAAAAGTATCGGGAAATTTATTATTATTCATTTTCAGAAATAACAAGTACATTTTATTTTTATCGTAAAATAGAGATCAACAATTTTTGAATTAAATTTCTGAAAATAGGACACAAGCAACAAAAAGAATTTATTTTTAAACAGTTTTTCGCCTAAATTATATCTAAATTTGTTTTAAAACACTTTACGCTGCAATGAGTATTTTTAGGTTTAAATCGTACAGAACAACATTGAAAATAAAAACAAAATTAAATTAATGGAAAAACGAAACAAGTCGTAATAAAAAATTAAACAACAAAATTATTTTTTTATGGGATGCGCGCGTTTTCCAAGTATAAAAACAAGATGATCAAAGCACGTATGTTCTAATACGATTTCATATTATAAATATTTTCTTTATTTTGCATGTAATGTACACTTGATTTAATAAATTTGAACTGAGCGAAGCACGAGGCACGTAATGAGAATGTTTTCGTTAAACCCGCAGGAGCTTTAACGAAAGAGAATTTACAATCACAAAATTACATTTGTTGATGTGAGAGTGTGAGAACCAACAGTCGTGCGAAAAAGGCGCGCTCAAGCTTGCGAGCCGCGCTACAGAGGGCGCGATGAAAATTTTTCCCGCATGGCGCGCAGAATTTTTATTTTTAACATTATTTTTAACAAATAAAACGACAAGTGCTCGTGTTACCAAAATGTGATTCATCACAAATTTGTGGCTATTTTCAGGAGGCACAATTGTTATCCATTCACTTTTTTTTGCACATGGCATAGTTTGACTGTAACATAAGATTGTTGATTTTTGATTACTTTTTGTGAGATTAAAATTGGAATTTTTGTTTTTTTTCGCGAAAATTCAAAGATTTTTATTGATAGTCTTCTACCTTCTCTGATGAGTATGTGAAAAAATAGAAAACATGGATTTTCTGTCATGAGATAGCTCAAAATGATCATTTTTAAGCTATAAAACGCATTCCCGAAATTAGCTCTTACTCCCATGCGTCTCGATACCCTTTAGTTAATCTTTTGATACTTACAAACCCTTATTTTATTTTTTCAGAAATATTTAGTTCGGGAGAATTTCCATCCGGGCCATATAACCCACGTCCCGAGGAACTTCGTACCTTGAATAGCTCAGATAACTTTTCCTGGAACTATAGTGGCCAAGCTTCTCACCAACATATTAACCAATATTCTCACTTAGCTACTGGCGAAGATCAAAACGATCCTACTCAGCAACATTATAACTTAAGTGACCTACATAGCCTACCCCTTCCACATAATCTACCTTTGCCATATGATGGCCAAACTTCTCACCCGAATCCTCGCCAACTTCTCACTCTCCATGAACACCAAGCTACTCTGGAATATCATTTCCCACCTCCTAATGAATATCCTAACTTAATTGGCTTTCCTAACCCGTCCGAGCCACTTGGGGGTCAACCTTCACACCAACTTCGTACCCAATACCCTAACCCAAATGCCTTGCATAGTCCAATCCCCCCAAACGACCCATCCTTTCGACCTAACTCATTTCTTCCACATAACCCATCTCTCCCAAATGACCCTCCACCAACTTACACCATCAAATATTTGAACAGAGAAATTGGGATTTGGAAACATCATGAAAAAGTGGTCCATGTTCAGCTTCTAGGTTTGAATATTTATCCAAACGAAAATTATAAAATCTATAACAATTATATAACTCGTGGTATATTTGAAGAAAACTTTCACATTGTCGTGTACATAAATCAAGAAATGGAAGTTATAGGAGCTAAGCTTCCACCGGACACAGCAGGTATAAATGAATGTGGCAGAAAATTTTTCTTGCACGTAGAACCTAAACGAAGAATTGAGACTCTGTATACGAAAAGGGGATAAGGGTCTCCTGATATTTAAATTTTAAAGTTAGAAAACTTCAATTTTTAAAACTACGGATCTGTGGAGAATTACATGTTTAATCTGCTTTTATTTAATTTTTTTTCTATTGAGCATTTTTGATAATAAAATTGAAAAAGTGAAATAAATTTTTCATCAATTCAATCATTTTTTATTGGGAGCGTGCATTAATTTTTAAGAGATTTTTTTTTGTAAAGTGACGGATTTTTTCAAAGAAAATGGTTATCAGTTGATCATTCAAAGTAATGTTTATCACTAGCCACTACCTTCTGCCCTATTTTTGGAAGCAAACGGAAGCCACGTCAGAAATGCGACTCGTGTTTTAAAGCTATCCACGAATCGATCCATTTTTTGGCATCTTTATAAGTAGTGAATCGTTGATCATACAAACCATGAATCATGGATCTGAAAAGGTGGTAATCAGATGGCGTGATGTCTGTAGAATGCGGCGAGCTGGGTAGGACTTCCCATTTTAGCGTTTCCAAGTGAACTTTTACAGATTTTGCAACAAAGGGCCCAGCGCTGTATGCAAAGAACAACTGTATCGTGTCTCTGCTCGTACTGTAACCGTTTTTCCTTTAATGCGCGGCTCAACCGAATTAATTGTTTTCAAAAAATTTCGCACGCTATCGTTTCGTCAAGTTGGCTCAGCTCATAGCAAACTACACCCTGATGATCCTACCAAATACAGAGAATGAGCTTCGATCCATGGATATTCAGTTTTGGTGTTGATGTTGATGATTGACCGGGCTTAATCATCGATTTCATAAGCTTAGAGTTATCATAGCGAATCTAGTTCTCATCGCTAATGACAATACGATGCACGACTCCTTTCCGCTTTTGCCATTGGAGCAGCTGCTCAAAAGTGATAAATCTCCTTTCCACGCCTCATAGCTTCAATTCGTACGGTACACAAGTTCTTTGGTTCTGGACCATTCGCAGTGCATGTAGGCGTCTAGAATTGGTTGTACGATCAACTCCCAATGATTCTGCAAGCTAATCTTGCATTTGATCTTTGATCTTTTTTTTATAGCCTAGACGTTCTTTGTCCTCCGCGTCGAAATCACCGCGGGGACTTCAAAGCTTCTTTTCTGTCCCCTAAGGTTTTAAATTTTTCTTGCACCTTCTTTCCCTATTTCCTCACACACCCCTCACACACTTGCTTGGTTGTGGGAGGGCAACCTACAGTTTAAGGTGGATTATGAACCACCAAAAGCAACAGCGTTAAGTGCTTACAGAAAACTTTTTTCTCCAGAGGCACCGGTCCCACGACTATACGTAGATGAACAAACACCTTGCTAGGCTAGTGTTCACTGCATGGGCCGCCGAGGCTCTTCCAGAGTGCGAGGCTGGAACCGAACCCGCAAGCCTACGGAATGGGTCCAAAGCCTACGCTTTAGCTTCCACGACCATTGCCCCACTCTTTTAGTATGGAACTTCGATATATATATATCCCTGAAGATCCTGAGCTCGTTGATAGAAGCGCCATACGACACCTTTGCGCTGGAGAGACTTATAAATACCTGGGCGTGCCACAGAGCAGATACAAACGCCTCATCCGACAGATTTGGTCATCCGAACTGTCGGCGAGGAACAAAGTATCTGCAACGAACATGCTTGCCGTCCCGGTACTAATCTATTCATTTGGAGTAGTTCCATGGACGAAGAAAGAGCTCAGATCTCTTGATATCGGGACAAGAAAGGTTATGCACATGAACAAAAGCATGCATCTTAAGT
>NC_046657.1:127894040-127895552 GCF_010883055.1 Belonocnema kinseyi | reverse complement strand
TGGTTTGTGAGGTGACCGAGGAGACTATTAAAAACCAATCAAATACACGCCCGGTGTACAAGAAATGTCCGGGAGCAAAAGAAGCAAGGTAGTATGCTGTGATAAGGCGCTAGTCGGGCGCAGGCTAGTTTGTCCGAGCCGGTGCATTAGTAGCCTTGGCTTTCTTCCGTTCGGTTAACCAGAGATTTTAATTTTAAATCGAAAACATCTGAATTTAACCAAAATTGGGTAATTTTCAAAATAACAGTTAAGTTTTCCACTAAAACAGGTTAATTTCAATCAAAAAGATGCATTTTTTACCAAAAAATAGAATTTTTTTACAATATACATAAATTTTACTGAATTTTTCAATTTTTCACTAGCAGACTTAATTTTCTACTAACAAGAGCTAAATTGATGAAAGTTTAGCTACAAAAATTATTCTCGACAATTTAGTTCAACTTTTAAACAAACAATAGAATTTTCTATAAGATTGCTTAATTTTTTAATCGAAAATACGAATTTTCTAGAAAAGACTTGAATTTTCTAAAACAAAATTAAATTTTTTCTATAAAAAATTTATTATTGTTTATAATAATCCTCCCTTCCATGAGTGCTAGGAAGTCGCAGTTTTTTCGGAAATGTTTAACTTTGCTTTGCCTTTTTAGTTACGAACAAGTAATACATCAGAATAAACATATTTTTAATAATCTCCATCTCTTTGTTGAATATATTCTGTTGGCGGGAGACTGGTATAAAAATATATTTAATTCTAAATTTTTCTTCTACGCTTTGCTATCAACTTCTTTTCGCAATTCAAAGCTATTAAGGTTTCACCTTAATTTAATTATCAGAATTTATATTTCATGCATACATTCGTTCTCTAAGTTTATAAAATTCTTGGTAATATTGAAAGGGGGGATGTGAATATCATAAAAACACCTTTAATTTGTGGATGATCCTTTATTTTGTATGTACTTTATTATTACTTTGCAAGTTCATGACTGTCTAATTATTTTATC
This sequence comes from Belonocnema kinseyi, assembly GCF_010883055.1. NCBI lineage: Eukaryota > Metazoa > Arthropoda > Insecta > Hymenoptera > Cynipidae > Belonocnema > Belonocnema kinseyi. The sequence goes on along the minus strand of NC_046657.1, from coordinate 127,894,551 downwards.
TTAAAGGTTTGCACACTTGAACGGGGTAGAGTTAAATCCGTTGAAGGCGTAGTTGGGTTAAGATAACCCCAAGTGATTTTATTTTCATTCTTGGTTTCTATGCAAATGCAAAAGTGTATCCCACAAATAGATTTCGCCTCTTCGATAACACCATATTCTTCGCGATATCTAGCATATAGAGGACGACGTGAACCTTTATTGAGTTTTAATGACAACACCTTATCCTTAAACCTCTCTAGCGTTACCCTAAAAACTACTCCAGAATAAGTAATGTACAGTCTACACTGAAACATCTTAAGGCCATCTGAAAAAAAGAGATTTGCGATCATATAAAAATAAAAAATCAATCTCGAAATAAAAAACTCAACAATTCTTAATTGAAGCCGAGAAATAAAATAATTGTTTACAACTGACTGGTAAAATATTGGGAGCGTACATTAATTTTGAAGAATTTCGAAGAGATGACGTTACTCTTACCATATCGCATCCAGGCATACCGTTACTTTATACA
>NC_046657.1:127884204-127893940 GCF_010883055.1 Belonocnema kinseyi | reverse complement strand
CCCCCCCCCCCCCCACCATCCTAACTCATTTAATATAGCAGCTAACGGTATGAAATTTTAGAATTTTTATTGATTGTATGATTCAAAATGTTACTTAAACTTCGATTCCTTTTGTGGGTATTTTTTGTATTTTAATCGATTATACCCTTTTAAGGGGATTAACGCTCACAGTTTTTCAATAGTCAATAGAGTCTAAGGTCTGCTATATCATGCTTTTCATTTCATCAGATTCCTCTGACTAGAAATTTCAGTGAGGCCGCAGGTTTCGCATATCTTTAACTATATAATGTTGAGCAATGAAATGATGATTAGCATATATAGATATATATATATTTACATATATACATATATAGGGTGGCAAAATTATAGAAACTTCTAAAAATCTGTGAGGTTTAAAAAAAAATAAGGTGACTAGATAACTTAGGTAACTTTCAATTAGGAATCCAACGGTGACCTTGGATTTGACTTTGACCCTCATTTTCAAGTTAATTTTGAGGTAAGATTTTTTATGAGAAGCTTTATTTTTGTTGCCAGAATCGAAAAGAGCAAACAATTTTACGTTCGGATATGGGTTTAAGTCAAGGGTTAACGTGACCTTTACAGGTCAAATCACGGTTAAAGAACGTTGTCATTGGACCTTGTAGGAATAGCGCAAAAGTAGTAAAGAAACCAATGTCATACCGTGGGTATTACAACAAAGAATCTAATAGTGACCTTGTATTTGACCTTGAACCTCATTTTCATGGTAATTTTAAGGTTAGATCTTTCTTTGAAATGGGAAGCCTTACTTTGGTGCCAGAATCGAATGAAGCGCGAAATATTACGTTCACGTATGTGTTCACGTCTAGGGTTAACTCTACAAGTCAGGGTGGCATCTACAGGTCAAATAAAGATCACATTACGCTGCCATAGGACCTCGTAGGAATCTCGCAGAATTAGATAACAAAATTAAACAAGGTAATACCCTGAATAACTTCCAGCGAGGAACCCAACTGTGACATTCAAAATGAGGTTCAAGGTCAAATCTAAGGTCACTGCTGGATTCCTCGTTAAAATTTACCTAGGGTATGACCTTGGTTTTTTTTTCAACGAGCCACAGAGAATCCTGGCAGTTTCTATACTTTTTCGCCACACTTTATATGCATATATAGCCGTAAATTTGTACCAAATTAGTCAGTTAACGTTTACGGATTCTCCCGTTCAAAAATGAAGATCCTTATTCAAACTGTACTCCTTGCATCCACGGTTCTGCTCAATTTTGATGGTAAGTTTACCCAATTTTGTACTTTTAGACCTAGCAACTTTTCAATTTGTATCTCATATTAAATTCTACATTCTTTTCAAATTCAAACTTGAAGATGTGGTTTGACCACTTTGTGATGCTATAGATGATGTTATTCATTCTTTGAGGCTTTTATTTAATATTTATTCAATTACAAACACTTTAAATATGAAATTGCTCAGTTTTTATCACATCGAAATTAAAATGTTGTAGTAATTAATTATTAACTAACATGTCTGAACTCCAAATCAATTTAAAAATGTTTCTACATCACCAATTTTTTTGGGGACGATTTTTACATTTTAATCATTTTATGGTTAAGGAAGTATCAGAATTGTCCGAAATTTGAAACTGCAGTTTTTCAACGGATATCCACGTTTTGAAACTCTCTGAATCGAAAAATCAATTAATTGTGATAGCGTCTCTCTGTCCGTCCATCAGTCCGTAAACAAGATAACATGAAAAAACGGATCAAATCGAGCTTTGGCATTCTTTTTTAGGTGGTAAAAGAGAAAAAAAGTTCGTTAACCAAGCATTTTAAATAAAAATTTTAAAAATTAGAGCTTTTCCAAAATTTGTCAGGCCATTATTTTTCTTTTTAAATGATAAAATTTATGTCCAGATGTTCATAGTACTCAGATAGACAAACAATCTATCGAAAATCTAAAATTCTAAGTCAAACAACGCAAGATATCAAAAAAGTAATACAAGGCGTTTCTTTTTTAAAGTCCTACAATATTATCAAAATTGTTGGGATGTTCTTGAAAAATTCAAAAGTCAAAATTTTGATCAGATAAGCAATAATGAACAATTTTTTTATAAATAATGTTTAAACAGAAGCGTAGTTTTGGTTTGAATCATAAAAATGATATTAAAAATAAAACTTAAAAAATTGTGGAAAAACAACAAAAGTTACGAAAAAAGTTGATAGAAAAATGTTGCTCGCCCAGAAAAGAGATCTATTTTTGTTTATAATTTATTAAATTTTTATCATTTAAGTTTAAAAAAGTCTTAGAATATCCCGTGATTTCACAACACAACATTTGAATTTCGAGCCAAACGACACAAAATACGAAAAATTCTTAAAAAGCAATTATATTTTTTGAAAGATTCTACAAAATTTCTTTCAATCATTTTTTTAACAGGACTCATCATTTTAGTTTTATTTATCGACAGTACCATACAGAAAATAGAAAATGCAAATTTTGAGTTTGTTTAAATTCTTGTAAAACATTTTTTTGTACAATTTTTGACAGAACTCCTTGATTTTAATTTATTTATCGAATGTAGCATAAAAAATAGAAAAATCCCAATATTACGCCTAAAGACACAAAATGCGTTTAAATCCAAAAAAAGACTTGTCGGATATATTTTTTAATTTAAAAAAATACTATGCAAAGAAAATTCCTATTTCAAGAAAAACAATGCGAGATTGGGAAGAATTTCTGAAGAAAGGAATTTACTTTTTATTGTGAGGGGATTCAGAAAATGGATGTAAATTTACAAATTTCTGTTTACAAATGCGAGAGGGCTTAAGAAAAAAATTCATGTTTTTGAAAGACAAGACGCAATATTCAAATACGTATCTGCATAATTTCATGAAAATATTTTAAAAGCGTGTTCTCAAGTATTTTATTTTCCTGAAACCTAAGAATTCATTCAATTTTAAGGACTAAAAAAATGCAATTTAAAGAATTTAGGGAACTTAAGGAATTAATCAAATTCAAAATAATCAAGGAATGTGCGGAAATGTTAGAATTTTAGAGATTTCTGAGCATTTGGGGTATTCAAGAAATTTTAAAAATTTGATTAAGAAGGAAATTGAGGGAATTTCGAGGAATTTAGAGAATTAAGAAAATTCGGAGAAATCTGAAAAAGATATGGATCTTGAAAGAAATTATAATGCCAGAAATATATATTTTTTGAATTCAAAGAAACCGGAGAGTCGTTGTAAAAAACACTAGGACAGAGATTATTTTAACATGGTGGTATTAAAATATAATTAAATGCACTGCAAATTAAAAAATTAATTTTGTAATTATTTGAGGATCCAGAAATTTAAAGCTAATATATTTTTTAAACGTAGTATATTATCCGCTACAACAAACTAGCTGGAGGTCATATAAGTAAGTGTTTCGACATAACTGTTGTCACAGCTTGACAAAGTTTAAAAAACAGATTTTTGTTTATACAACGTTATCTCTACCAATACTGTAATTTAAGAAAAGAGCTTCAATTACGAATAATTAAATTCAAATTCAAAGTTTATTCTAACCTATAAATTCCTAAAAAATTAATTTGTAAGAATCAAACCAGTTTCAGGAATAAATATTTAAAATTAAAACTGTTCAAAATGTACAATTCCCATGCAAAACTTTTGAAAAATCAATACCGAAGTAATAATGTTAAAGGAAAAAGAATGTTACATTTACCTATTGTAGTTCCATAATTAAACAATTTTGTACAAGTGTAGCCATTCAACTTGGTCACTCTCAAGTAGAAAACACTTAAAAATTTATGATGCAGAACCATTTAAATTTATTTCGAATTACGAAATTATAGATAGAAAAGTTTAAAAACCAAATAAAAATTTTCCATGTTAATTATTAATTACTACCAAATTTAAATTTTGGCGGTCAAGTTTTAAACAAAATTTTGATAGTTAAATTTTCATTGAAATAGTAATTTTTAAGGAAAAAACGAGCTTTTGTACAAAACTGTTTAAGTTCCTTACAAATTGTTGAGGTTCCAAGCCGAAAGGATAAATTTTCTAAAGAGCAGTTAAATTTTTACCCAAAAATATTAGATTAAAATCTCTGCAATATTTCGATTCAAAAAACATTTGTATGTAAAATATGGGGTTTATATATGAAATGAATGAAAATAAATTTCTCAAAGTTGGAAAAAAATTATAAATTTATTACATTGAATGGAAGTGCTGCAGAAAATATTTTTATCTCTTATGAATCTTTTTTATGGGATGTATTTGCGGCATACGCGCCATTTTCTTTGTAAATAATGTTTAAATCTTATTTTAAATCATATTTAAGTTTCATATAAATCGGTTATTTCGACCGTACTTTAAAAAATTGAAAATATCAAGCGTATAGGTTTCAGTATCCCGGGCGTAACATAGGCTACTCGTACATGATAGCAACCTCTGTAGAACATGCAGTTTTTTTTTCTTGGTAGGCAAGTGTTTTTTTGTGACGTCATTCACTTCATTCTCTGCTTCATTTTTCAGTTGAGAAACTGGTTGCGGGTAGTTTTATTTTCCTTCAATAACACAGGAACACAAAATGAAATCGGAAAGTTCTCCGACCAAACCAAGTGGATTATACGTTTTCGGGCCATTTTAAGGTCAACGTCGTTGATTTAAGAGAAATCATCTATTTGAGTTTAGATTCTAAAAGAGCGGGAAATTTTACGTTTGGATATGTTCTTACCTACGGGTCCCTGTGACCTCTAAAGGTCGCATGAAGGTGAAAAACATTCTATCGGTCTTCTGAACCTAGTAGTAGCTTGTCATGATTTGCGCATATCAAGGCAATCATGCTTACAACAGACGTATTCGGATATGCTAATCACGAATCCGTAGCCCTTATGAACCCTATACGTCAGCATTAAGGTCATTTGAAGGTCAAACTGGTTAATTCAAGAGATATTATATTTTTGACCTCAGGCTTCAAAAGAGCGGGAAATTCTAGGTTCGGATATATTTTCACTCATGGGTTCCAAAGACCGCTAAAGGTCATATGAAGGTCAAAAGCATTCTTTAGAATATAAAGGTGAAATCGATAATTCTAAATTCACAGAAAAGTATCTCATCATGGCAGTTGGATACAGAATAAGTGACATTCGCACGACCATATTTATGAAGTGGAACTCATCCGATTCGTCTGTTTTATTCATTTTCTTTTGTAAAGTCTTTAGACGAAGAAGGTTAACAAGGAGCCAGCGGCATGACAATGTTTCAAAAATGTTCGACAAAACATTTTAGGAAATAATAAAGATGCTAATTACAAGAAGATTGTGAAAAGAATGTGAAGAAATTATAGATAAATGGGATGTCTAATGAATTTAAAGATCCATTTTCTTCACTCCCATCTTGATTACAAGGTTATGAGATTACAAGATTACAAGATAACAAGGTTATTTGGATATAAGCATGATGGCGGACTATTGTTGATTTCTCAAGAGAGATACTTTACGTAAAAGAAAATCTCTCCGTAGACCTTTCGCCAGTAAACGAACACGTTATTTGTAAATTTATTTTTTAATGACAGCGTATATATGACCTCTAAATGACCTCTAGAGGTGACTGAGATCGATGATTAAAAATATATCCGAAACCTGAAATTTCCCGCTCTTTTAGAATCTGATCTAGAAAAGAGGATATCTCTAAAATTAACTAAGGAGACCTTTATATGACCTTGATCCGGACATTTAGATGTCATAAAGGCCAGGGGTTAGTGATCAACGCGGATCCAGAGAAGGGATTCTTAGGGGAGGGGGGTGCACAATAATTACCTCTCCCCTCCCCTCTCAAGGGTGAGGTTAATAATAATTTTTAAGTTATTCTTCGCCCGGTTCAAATTCGGGTTAAGGCAGATTTTATCTTGTTCTTAAAAAATTATTTGTATGAAAAATCATTTTAACGAATCAAAACTTGTATTATTTATAAATGAGCGTTATCATTTTCAAACTCCTAAATAGAATAATAAATCAACAAGTTTATTAATTTTCAAAAATTATATCATTTCAAGTAATTTTAAGTTAAAAACATTAAAAACTTAACGATTAAAATCTTTTATCGAACACTTTTTAAATTAGAAGTTTAATTATTTAAATTTTGAGCCGTTGCAAATAAATAATTGTTCAATTGTTATTTATACATAAAAATTGTTTGTTTAATCTTTTAAAACATTTTATGAAAGTATATTTTCTTATTAAAAAATCCGTTTAAATATTTCCAGGTACCTCCAAAAAAATTCATGAACTCAAAATATTTTAAAATACCTAAAAACCTACAAAATTTTGTATTAAAGTCTTTAAAAATCTAGATTTTGTTTTAAATTTTGAATTAATTTTTTTAAATAAAAAATTATTGTCAATTTTGTAAGGAATCTAAACACATTTTTTTATATTTTGAAACCTTTCAAAATGCTTGAAAAGCTTCTACATTTCTCGACTCAAAAAATGATTTTGAATTTAACCAGGAATCTTAAGACAATTTTTTACTATATTAAAACCTTTCATAATACTTAAAAGTTTCACAATTTTAATTAAAAAATTAGGCGTATTTCCTCAGATTAATCGCATTTTTTTAAAATGAATACATTTTTATCTGTTATTCATATATCAAAATTCAACATTATCACTCATAAATAAACATTTGTTTGAACAGGACAATAAAATTAACATTGTAGCGTTCTAAGTTTGAGTTTAGCTCTCTGAAATTTTAACGATTCAAGGCTTTCTGTTTCAAACAATTTAGTTTCGAATTGTTTGGATTTTAATATTCCATTTTAAATAAACAGTCGAACATTGCTGACTATTAGAAATTTCTCTTTTTACTAACTAAAAATGTTTAAATTGAAAAGTTTAAAAATGGTATGTTTTATACTGGAGCAACAGAATGTTTATGAAATTACAGTCCGAAGTTTACGCTTGATTAACTACTAAGGCTTTTGAACCAAAGTAGTTCAATTTTTATCGTCAAAATCTGTACATTGTTTAATTTTAATTAATTTAGAATCGCCCATAAAATCATTCAATTATTGTTCAATTTCGAATACACGAAGTACAGTTCAATTTTAAAAATCATTAATGAATTTATATTTACGGCTGATCAACTTAAAACGTTTTTTGTCAAAAAATTTCAATTGCACACGCTTTTAATCTTTTATAAAGTAAGCCTTCAAAACTTCACGTTACAATTCTTTATCTGGAACATGTACCCTAAAAAATGAAAATCTAAAATGGAAAATTGTTAGGGTAAAGGATTTTCTAATTACACGTTATAAACTTAATGATTTCATGATTGCAAAAGTTAATAATTATGCTTGGCATTTTAAAAAAAGTAGAAATCAAACTTATTTTAAATTGTATTATATATATTGTGATATAAAATTCATAATATTTCAAATGATTGGATAAATAATATATAGTTAAATAATTCTAACATTTTTTCCATTTTTTAAAATCACAATCTTCTGATTTTTAAGTCTCATTTTTTTTAATGCATGCAATCACTAGTTGATTTTCGCATTAATTCAGTTCTTCTTATCAGCTTGAACTTTGGTATCATAACGGCAAACATTTTCTTTTTATGATGAAGTCAAGAATGAAGAATCTTGAAAAAATTATCTTCCAAAAACTAAAGTCGCCTTAAAATAGTCAGAATACAGAAATAAAATATTTACCATTATTTATTGTTGTAAAACGTAACCTCGAAAATCTGGCTTCGATTCTGGACTGACGGGGGGAGGGGGGAGGATCCACTGTGGTCTTCTCTCTGGATCCGCGCCTGGATGTTAAATATTCTTTCTTCATATACAGATTTCACATAAGAATGAATATAAATATTTCTGTAAATATAAACAAATACGAGGGATTAATATAATTTGAAGAATTCAGGGAATGCGAAGAATTTAATGAACTTGAAGAATTCAAGTAATTCTATAAACTCAAGGAATTCGAAGAATTATAAAGAATTTGAAGAATTTAATGATATTAAAGAACTTGAGGAATTTAAAGAACTCAAGGAATTCCAAGGAATTCAAATAATGCAGGAAATTTAAAAAGAATTCAAGGAATTCAGAGAAATCTAGAAGTATTTCACGAATTTGAAGAAATCAGGAGAATTCATTGAAGTTATTATATTCAGGAATTTATGGAATTCAGCCAATCAGATTAACCTGAAGATTTTAGAAAATTCAGAAAAATTTGGAAATATTCTTCTTTGTATCGGAGCCTACTGATTATATTTTTTGATCTAAATTTACGAGTTTTTTTGGAATTTACTACTTACTTATAATTTGTTTAAGTTTGTGCAACAAACTTCAACTTTAAAAAACCATCCAGAAAACTCTAGGTTAAGTTCTCAAGTTTTATTCTTATATTAAAAACTGAACATGGAGTTTTTTAAAGGTGAGCTGAATGATTATTTTCAATCAAAACATTTTCCTGCTTTTTAACTTACAGACCTTTAGCATGTTTTATTTAAAATAACTAGGGTTGAATTCTAAAACTAGCTGAATATTATTGTAGGATTTGAGATTAATTTTGTTTAAAATATTTCCTGGTTTGTCTACTTGGAGAATTTTTTTAATGTTTTCGCGAAAACAACCAGGGATGAAAAAAAGTCAGAAAATAATTTTAATTAAAACAATATTTCAGATCAAATTGACTGAACTCCAGGTTAAACCTTAAAAACAACAATCATATTTAAGAACCTTTAGAATCCATTACTAGTTGCTTTGAAAAAAACACACCAAAAATTCTCCAAGTAAAAAAGTCAGAAATTTTGTTAAAACAAAATAATCACTCGGGTCTCCCTTACAAAAGTCCAGGTTAAGTTTCAAATCCAAAAATAATATTCAACGACCCTTAGAATCCAGTTCGAACTGTTCTGACAAAAACCTTTTCAAAAGACTCAAATTTTAAAAAAGTTAAACAATCTTTTAAGAGAAAATAATCACTTTGAGCAAGCACACAAAACTCTAGATTTAGTTTTAAATCCAACAGTAATATTTAACAAACCTTTTAATTTACCTCTGTTTTTTTAATGTAAGCATTGCATCCATTTTCCATATAAAAAAGCCAGAAATTCTTTAAAATAATAAAAATCTCTTAGGTCACCTTTAAGAAACACTAGGTAAAGTTTTGATTCCTACAATAATATTCAGCAACCCTTAGAATCTGCCCGAAGTTGTTTTAACCGAGACTTTCCAAAGGCCTCAAATTACAAAAGCCGGCAAAATTTGTTAATGGCAATTATCACTCAGGCCATTTAAAGAAAACTCCAAGTTAAGTTCTAAATCCTGCAATGATATTTAAATACCCTTTAGAATCTACCCCTAGTTACTATGACGATGTAATTATAAAAAAATTTTATTTATAAAGAGAGACAATTTTTAAGAGAAAATCATCACTTAGATCACAAACAAAAAATTCCAGAGTTAGTTTTAAATCCAAGAATAATATTTGAAAAAAAGCCAAAAAATATTTATCATAAAAATAATCACTCAAGTGACGTTAAGAAAACCACAATTTAAGTTGTGAATCCAACAATAATGTTTAACAACCCTTACAATAAACCCCTAGTCGTTTTGACGAACTTATTCCAAATACGAGGGTAGTTCAATAAGTCCTTAGAATGAAGTATAAAAACAATTTTTTTTGGGTAAATTTTTTTTTATTTTTCAACATAATCTCCTTGGAGCACTATAC
>NC_046657.1:127873047-127884104 GCF_010883055.1 Belonocnema kinseyi | reverse complement strand
TATATCTAGTCGGGAGTGGTGCTGACTGAAAACAGATGATTTGGAGCGATTCGCGCGCCATCTGTTGGTCATTCTAAGGACTTATTGAACTACCCTCATACCTCAGAGTAATAAAGCCAGAAATTTGTTAAGAGAAAAGAACCAATCAGAAATCATTCATACACTTCCAGATTCAGTTTTGAATCCAACTATAATATTCAAGAGACCATAGAATCCACCCCTAGTTGTAACGAAAACATTCCCAAAATTCTCATAGTAAAAGGGCAGACAATTTTTTTAATTAAAGTAATTACACATGCCACCTTCAAAAAACTTCAGTTAAAACTTAAATTTAACAATAATTTCTAACAACCCTAAAAATCCACCCCTAGTTGCTTTAAAGAAAACATTCTAAAGGTCACCAAGAAAAAAAGCCAAAAAAGTTTTTTAGGATTAAACAATCACTCTGATTATCTTCAAAAACTCCAGCTTAAGTTTTAAATGCAACAATAATATTTAACGAAGTTTAAAATTCACCCCTATTTTTTTTAACGAAAACATCCCCAAAATTCTCCGAATAAACCAGCCAGAAAAGATTCTAAATAAAAATTGAACGATTGAACAAACTTACCTATAGTGATGTTTAATCGTAATTTTGCGAGCTGCCTCGTCCGAATAGATCACATTATGTAGTACCGCAGTTACTGCACGTTCCGGCACAGTTATTTTAAATTTGAATTTAAATTTTTTGCCCGCCATGATTGTACGCTAGATGACACCATAGTCCGTCTTCCCAAGACTCTCCATTATATTTTAAAGCAGATTAAAATTGCAACGCTACGAAAAACTAAAAACCCTTTTTCCCATTTATATTACGATTGAACTTCACTATAGGTAAGTACGTTCAATCGTTCAATTGTACTTCGCTGCCTCGTCCTCTAGATCACATTATGTAGATGTTTAAAGCTAAAGGTCATTCCGATTTTTATATAGAATCGTAGATTTTATTTTTATACCAGAATTAACTCACTATTGTAGACTACATGTTATCCGCTACCTAAAAGAACTGCAGAAGCGAAATCATTTTCTTGGGAAATGGGATAATTATAAAATGGAGCAGAAACTGTCGAATTTTTGGACCAGCCTGCTGCTTGTCGAATTACCTCGATGGAAGTTCCTCTACGAGCTGCAGCTGATGTGGACGCATGCCTTCTGCTATGGCCCTTAAATATGTTCGTGTCGATACCACTTTTCTCCATACTTTCCTTTATCTAACGGCTTGTGGACTGTGAGGTTGCCTCATGATAAGGTTTTTTAAAAGTGATAAATAATTTGCTCATATTGTCTTGCCGAAGGGCAGACGTTCTTTGAATGTAAGTTTGGGGTACTGAAGCTACACATATCTGTAGATTCTCCGTGAAGAAAGGAATATTAAGCACAGGTTGGTTTGTGTTACGACCTGCGGTTTTTATTCTGTCTGGTATTTTGATTTGTATTAATTTTTCCCTTGTGTGTATAATATTTAACTTTATTTTCGCGAGCGTTTGAACGCGCTGAGCCGTTACTAATGCCAGTAGAATAGCTAATTTTTTAGTGAGTCTTTCCAGGGGAAGGTTTTCATTTGGGTCTGATTTTGAGAAAAACTGTAGAACTGGCTCCGGGTCCCATGTAGTTGAATACCTTGGCTTTTGTGGCTTTAAAACTGCAACTCCTTTGAAAAATCTCGATACAGCTATATATTTTCCAAGTTCATTTCCCATCAGAAGGGACAATGCTGCTCTATAAATGTTTAAGGTACTGTAAGATTTTGTACTTCGGAAAACTATCGTGAAAAATTAGAGAACAGTTTTTGTTGACTTTTTGAACAAGGGAACTTCTTTTTCTTGGCAAAAATCCCACCATGATTGTATGGCTTTACCATAATGTTTTAGTGTCCCTTCGGAGATAGATGTCAGCATTATCGTTGCAGCCTCATCTGCTGCTCCTCTTGCTCTGAACGCCTGCTTGATAATCGTCCCGATACCAGGGAAAGTGTCGCCCACAGCGGGTGTGTATCTCTTTAAGGACATGTCAAAATACTTATATTAGGTCTAAATATTACGGGCTCGGTTACCATCAAAGAGATAAAGGTTGGATACCAGGGTTGGGTTGGCCAGAGTGGCGCAACAGAATCCCCTCTGCTTTATCTACTTGGATTTTTCATAATACTCTTAGTAATGTGGAAGAAGGTGGGAAAGCGTAGAAAAAATGACTAGACCAATTCATTGTGAAATCATCTACAACAACAGAGTATGGATTCCTATGCGACGATACGAATTTTTGACACTTAGCATTATTCCTTGATGCAAAAAGGTCTATTGCCATAGGACCAAATTTTTTCTTGATTTCCTGGAATGCCTAGTCTGCGAGCTCCCATTCTGTTTCACTCGGTAAGACTCCTGATTGCTTATCGGCTTCTACATTTTCATCCGACCTTAGATACGAAGCCTGAACCCAAATCTGTCGCCTCTCGCACAACTGCCAAATTACTCTACTGAGCTGTGTGAGTTTTTGGTGCTGAATACCTTCCATTCTGTTCACGTATGAGATTTCTGTCGTATTGTCCATCCTGAGAAGTATTTCACAATTTTTAGTTTCTTTCGCGTAGCATTTTAACCCCAAAAATGCTGCTTTGAGCTCTACATAATTTATGTGGTGCTTTTGTTCTTCCTGGTCCCACCATCCGTGGGCTTTATGACCTTCACACAAAGCACCCCATCCAGTAAGTGTTTCTTTCGCGTAGATTTCCTCTCTGATGGAATTACTAGAATGTTGTATATTATCGACCCACCAGCTGACGTCCTCTTTTGCCTTGTCTGAGAATATCACTGACGAGTTAAAATTTTCATTGGACCTTTTAAGTGCCAAATATTGTTCTCTTTCCAGCCTTTTAGTATACAGCCATCCATATTTTATTGCCGGACATGCTGCGACGAGAGTGCCTATAAGTTGTGCTCACTCTCTTATTTTCGATTTGCTTTTTGCCTGAAAACTTCATACTAACTCTCTGGTAGATTCTTTTTTCTTTTGAGGTAATCTGATTCAGAATTTTCTGCTGTATAAATCAAAACCTAAGAAATTACATAATTGTGAGGGCTTAAGCTGGCATTTTTTTTTAATTCATGATAAACCCTAGCGATTCGAGTGTTTTTTGAGTTTTTTTTAACATTTTCCCTGCATTCGTTTTCAGTTTGCGCAATAAAAATAATATCGTCTGAATATATGACGATAGTAATCCCGTGCTGCCTTAGTTCTTTGGCTACTTGCTTTAGAATTTTTGCGAAAGTGTACGGTGCTGTACAAAGCCCAAAGAGGACACAATTAAATTCATAGATCTTATTATCGAAAGAGAATCTGAGGAATTTTCGATCATTTTCTGCTACGGGTATTAAAAAATATGCATTTTTAAGTCCAAAGAGGCTTTCGTCACAAGTCGAAAAGCTGTTTTTATGTTGTCGATTTTGAAATGTGATGGGTCAATAAACTTATTGAGTGCTTTTAGGTTAAGTATGAACCTGTCACTTCCACTAAGTTTTTGCCTTAAAAAGTAAGGAGATAAAAATTCCTCCTTAGTGAAAACGCATAAAGAAACTGCATTTTTCGCTATTAGCAACTCAATCACTCTTTGAGTTTTGCGTTTCTGTTCCACTGCCAGGAGAGGTTCGGACGGTTTTTTTTGGTGTGGTTTGCTGGAAAAAGGCAACCTATATGCTTTTATTGATTCTTAAATAAATCGGTCCGAAGTCATTTCTTCCCAAGATTTTTTATAATACTTTAGACGACCTGAAAAATTACCTCTATTTCCTCGTGTTGTATCGCCCGTCGCTGGTTCTCGAATACTGGGGCATCTGCCCTCCCCTCCTGCTCGATGAACTGTTCTTAGGAGGGCCCTTCCAGTTTAAATTGGAACCCGAAGATCTAGGAGTTCGTGCGTCTCTTGGAGCTCCATTATTTTTATATGACGATTGAGTTCTTTTTGGATTAGTCGTCGGTGCAGCGGATCTCTCCAGGTCTTTGGCGACTTTTTCGACCACTTTAGATGTTTGTTCAGACACTGTTTTCAGAACCGGGTCTAAAGCAGGAGTTATAAAGGCCCGTCTTGCCACCGATAACTTACACTGTAAATCTGTAAGGATCTTTCCAATGTCACTCACGGTATCCAAAAAAATGTCTCTTGATAGTTTGCTGGTGGTTATTTTTCCATCAGTTCTTTATGTGAATCTTTTGGCAAGCCCGATTTGAGGATTTTTGTCCATATATCTACAACTGAGTCAACAATTGGCGGAGACAGCACTGCTTCTTTGAAGGTATTCTTTTTATTCGGTCAAGTAGAGGATCTACTTTATCAACAGCCTTTTCAGTTTTCTTATCGCCCTCTTTGTTACTTTTTTCAGTCTTACTGACTGTGTTCTCTCTATCGGAGCTCAATTCGCTTCTCGAGCTGCGATTTTTAGATCACGATCGACTTCTTGAATCGGATGAATGAGAACTGCCGCGTGAGGATCTTGAACTGTTTTTGTTGGACTCTCCTCTAAGGTGTGACGTTTCTCGCAGAAGACGCGCACCACCTTCTTCGCGAGGGGTTCTAGATTCAGAGCTTGAACGATGACGTCATGTGCTTCTCGAGCGACGCGCACCGCCGTTGGTCTTTTTTCCTCCGAGGTGTGATGTTTCTCACGGATAACGCGCACCACCCTTTTTTTCGAGGAGACCTGGACTTTGAGCGGATCGGAGATTCCGTCGATGAGCTGGATGATGAACTGGACGATGTCGAACTTGAACGCTTCCTGCGTCTCTTGGCACGTCTAACTTCCTCTTCCAGTTTTCGCAGCTTCTTTAGGATTCTTTCTTCTTTTTTAAGCTTCCTCTTCTTTCCTCGGCGACTTTCATCTTTATTTAGTGGACTCATGTTCCAAAAAACAACTTAAAACACTTTTCTTTTCAATTTTTGCCTTAGCGTTCGATGTTACTCGGAATGAACAGAACTAAATAATGGAGAATCTCGGGCAGACGGACTATGGTGCCATCTAGAGTACAAGCATGGCGGGCAAAAAATTTAAATTCAAATTTAAAATAACTGTCCCGGAACGAGCAGTAACTGCTTTACTACATAATGTGATCTAGAGGACGAGGCAGCGAAGTACAATTGAACTAAAACTGAACGAATCAGCTAAAACTAATCAAACTAAAACTACATTTTTTTAGAAAAATTAAAACTCTTGAAAATTGTATTTTATTCAAGTGTGATAATTTATTAATTTGAATCAAATTGAAGCTCAAAGATGGGTCATAAACGAATTCGCCTATGTCGACTTCAAAGTAGTTTGCGTGCATTGAAACTATCGTTTTGGACTTTTGGTTGTTTATAAGCGGTGATAAGGTAAACTGACCATTATTGGGTTAGTTGCGAAAAGCTAACTCACATAAACACAATTTTAAAATGGTGAATTGAAATTTTTGGTACAAAATACCTTATGGTAGTGGCTGATAGATTGTTTGATCGATCAGAACAAAAATACATGATTAATTTTACAGTCAAATAATGTAAATGGATATTTTTTAAACTAGTCAGACCGCCTATTAGTGGGATAAGAATTTTGGGGTATATCCTTAAGTGGAGCACAAAAGAAGTCAATACTCGGATAAGGAATATTCATTGATTTGAAATCATAATTAATTTGAAATCTACGATTTGAAATCAATAAATATCAACGGTCGAAGAAAGGATTGATTTGTTTCATCAAATCCCTTTACTATGAGGAATATTCAATGGGGTTTATTAAAATATAATGGTACAATTTATTTGCAATTATAGAACACACTAAAAAGCAAGAATGGATTGTGATAAACCATAAGGAACTTATTTTTAATTATTTTTAGATAAAATTCATATGAGAATGTTAACATTTTGTTTCAAAAATAACAAGATATTATTGAATTGATTTAATAAATATTGCAGATATTGTTTATAAGCTCCATGCTTGCTGTTTAATTCATTATTCATTCTGAAAAAGTTTTTCAGAGTATTTCATTGAAACCTCCAATTCTATCCTCAAATTTTGCCAACTGTTTAAGTAAATAATTTCATAGTAACTCATAAATTTAATTTTTTATTATTTTAAATGTTATATGAAATTTTTCATATCTTTAATTAATATTTTATATTTTGAATATCAATAATATTAATATAATCGATGTACTTGAAAATTCAACTTTTTGGCAAAATTTTTTATTTGGAATTCATCCGAATGAAACTTAATACATAAATTGAAAAAAGTTTTCAAACAATTTTAATTATTTTTTGGTTAAAAATTTTATTATTTTGTTGAAAATATTATTGATTGAAAATTTTTTTCTGATAAAGATCTCAACTATTTTGTTTGCAATTCGTCTTTTTCGATCCAAAACTTATCTTTTTAATTATAAACTTCATCTTTTTTGATCAAAAATTTTATGTTTTTGTTTAAAAATTAATCTGCTTAGATTAAGGCTTTAACAGTTTTATTGAAAAATTGTTGCCTTTTTAAACCTGATTCTTCTGCTTAAAATTTGTAATTAAAACCTTTTTAGTTAAAATATTAACTATTATATTTCTTCATAAAAATTCACTTTTTTTTGGTTAAAACTTTCACTATTCGGTTAAAACTTGTACTCCTTTGTAAACAAATCTTTATTTCAATTGAAAATTCCATTCTTTGCTTGTAAATTATCTTTTTTTATTAAACATTCATATTTTAGGGTTAAAAATTTAACTGTTTGGTAGAAAACTCTTTTTTTTGGCTTGAGAATGTAAGAATTTTGTTTTTGAAAATTATATTATTCTGGTACAAAATTCAACGATTTTGTTGTTGTCAGGGTGAAAATTTGTTTCTTTTTAAATAAAACCATTTGTTTTTGATTTACAAATATTTTCGCAAGCACAAATGATCCTTCTGCGACAAATTGCATCCAATCTTGGAGCCAAATAAATGGTAAGGTCTAAGTTAACTCAAATTTTATTTCTCCCAAATTTATTTCAAGCATAGAAGTACGAGTTCGTGAGTTGAAAGTCAGCATAGTAAAAAGTCAGGAAAGTCGGTAATGCTGAAGCTAATTAAATAAATATCCAAAAGATGTCGTAGCAAATATGTAACTTCAATTAAATAAACTCAGTATTTAATAAAAATATAAAGTTCAAATTTTTTTGGTTTTCTTATTGTTTTCCTCTCACGGGGAATATATTTATTTAAATAGATATTCACAAACAACGTTCATGTTATGTTAGCAAAATCTTGCCGAGATAGGATATTTTGCAACATAAGCAGTTGGGTCTTACAGAAATCTTATAAATGCACACAATTTAAGAAAATTAAGAAACCTCTGAAATTTAATTCCAAAGCATTCTCAGTGGAATTGGATATTATTTGATAGCGACGGTTAATTCTTTTAGAATATTTATAGATTATAACAGTTTAAGGTTATGTTATGGAATTTTTTCTGAAATTGGATATTTTGATTCAGAAACAGTTCATTCTTTCCGAAAACTTATTAAGTTAATATTTTTGGGTTATATTACAGATTTTTCATCAGAATTAGATATTAAAAAAAAAGCACTTGCGCATTTTATGTAAGTTGAAAATTTGGAGAATTTCAGTTCAAATTAGAGAAATCTCCCTGAAATTAAATATTTTCAAAACAAAAAGGTATTTTAGAAAACTTAAAAATTCAATCATTAAGGATATTTTTAAGGATATTTTTATCAGAATCAGTTATTCCTTTCCTGAAATATAAGAGTTTGAAAAATTGTAGGTTATGTTAGCGAGTTCTCATCGAAATTAGATACTTAAAACATCAAAAGTAAGGCCTTTTTCAAAGCTTATAAATTCGAGCAATTGTAGGTTTTAATCTATAATTTGTCTAAAAGACTTAACTGTCTGTTTTAAAATATCCAATTCTATCGAGAATTTTCTAACACACCATTAAATTGAAGGAAATTCTGAGTTCCCCAAAACATGTAACACTTTCTGTCGAAAAATAGACAATTCCGACTTAAATTCTCTAACATTACTTTAAATTGTGTTCATTAGTAAGTCCTATGTAAGATCCAACTGCTCCTGTTGTAAAATATCTAATATGTGGCGAGAATTCCCCAATATAGCCTTAACTTGCGTAACCTTATTTTCTTTAAAAAGGTCTATTTATTAAATAAATTTTTCTCGAGAGCACACACTAAAGAAACTAAAACATTTTGAACTTCACATTTTTATTAAAATCGAAGTTTATTTAACTCAAGACACATTTTTGCGGCGACATCCCAATGGGCACCAAGTTTGGCGATGTCTTCACGACATCGTTACGACATCTTCACGACAACTTTACGACATCCTATTTTCATGTCGGTAAGGTTTCTTTACGATATCGTAAATAAGTCGTATGATCTGACGATGTCTTTACGATGTCGCAAAGACACCGAAACGACATGGACGACATAGGATGTTTTGGGATAAATGAAATTTCAGTTAACTGAGACTCTGCCAAATAATTCCGTTTATGTAAAAACGACTTTCACGTGATTCGAAGCAAAACAGGTAAGAGGATGGCGATTGTTTTGTTTTAAGAAAATTTTTTCTCTGAATGAAAAATAATTTTAAAAAAGTTGTTGTCTAAAAAATACATCGAAAATCACGTCACAAATTCGTCCTAAACGACACAATTTGAGATCCCAAAACTTGACGTATTTTTCGACAATGTTTCCGATATCGCTTTCAACATCCTTTTCGGCACTTTTTTTGAAGTGGTTATTCACGTAGTTCTTTTCGCGGACCGAAGTAACTGAATGGAGCCTCTCCAAAGTACCCGTAAAGACCCCATTGGGTCCCCATTTGGTTCCTTTTTTAAAAACTAAAAAAAGTAGCAAAATAAACTTTTAAATTATTGAAATTCGGATTCTACGTTAAAATTTGCATTAGTAAGTCACGGAATCATCGCAATACTCTTTCTTTCAGCGTTAAAAACTAAAAAAAAAAAACCTGCCATTTACATGGGCTAAAGGCGCCTTCAAGTGCATCTTCTTTTAGTAGCAGTGGGTAAGCGTTCCGTAGGTAACTTTAATAATTTTGTCTAGATGCTAGCACCACGCAGTGGAAACCCCAGATAACAACGCTGCGATGCAAGTGAAAGAGAAATATATTTTTAAACTTCGCGCGCAACACACTGCATGAGCTATTATGGATGCGCTTGAAGTCACCAATAGCAGAAGTTAATAACATTTTTTAAAATTTTTAACGCTGTAAAAAAAAGAATAGCGATGCGTCATTGAGTTTCTAATAGAAAATTTAAAGGAGAATCCGAACTTCAGTAGTTGAGAAGTTGATCTTGCTGTTTTTTTGAGTTTTTTAAAAAGGAACCAAATGGGAACCAATGGGGTCTTTACGGGTACTTTGCAGAGGCTCCTTTCGGTTCCTTCAGGCCTTCAGGGTCTTGTCGTCGTTTTGAACGTCTCGTTTTTCAGTAGGGTGGTCTGATTAGATTAAGTGACCCTAAAAATGCATTAATATATGTCTTTTTCGATTTTGTACAAGCAAATTGGCCATTTGCGAGATTTTAAGGTATTTTTTGAGGTTAGGGCTAAACCGAGACCTGTTGCACCAATTGCGATAGCGGACTCGTATTCAGCGTGGCAATTTACATAGGAATATATATGTTTCTTTACCAGATCAAAATACTTTGTTGTGTGGCTGTGTTATTAGTGGAAAGTAGTGTCTTATGTATGACAAACAAAAGGTGATTACAAACTCACAAAAAATCAAAATAAGCCTTAAAATCTCACAAGACCCAATTTTTCAATTATTGTTTTTTTTCACCCTATAAAATAGACTTTTATGGATGGCATTCAAAGAGTAATTTTTGATTCTTATTATATAGGAAATTGCCAAGAGAATTGCTAAGTTTTAATTAAATTCAAACAATGTTAAAGATTTTGAATCTTTAGAAAATTCTTATCATCTTATGTAAAATTATTGTTAAAATTTATGAAATCGCTGAACCTCTATACCTATATATATATATATATAATTAAAAATTTGTCATAAGGACAACCGCAGGATTTCGCCGGGAGCGGGTGCTAATCTGAAAAATTGCTCCCGCTTCCAGCGAAATCGCGGTAAAATTTCAGCCATAACCACGTCTTACAACCGTGAGATAGGTGGTTACAGTCTGTGAAGGAATCAATACGACGATCCAGCAAAAGCCTCGTGGACACTAATAACACGGAGTGACCCAAGGACAACCGCCTTCTGCATTTTTCCCGCAAGTGTTCTAGCATATTGTTGAAACGCAGGGATGCTTTTTAGGCTATTGGCAAGTGAAAGCTTGGCACCTCCAAGAGCGCCGATGATAAGGACGATCAGTTTAACAGAATATTCCGGGTACAATCGTTGCAACTCCCTTATAAGGTCTCGATACCTATCTTTCTTTTCATTCTCCTTGGCTATGATGTTTTTGTCAGCTGGTGCCGAAAATTCGATAACGAACATGGTTCGCTTCTCGAAGTCAAGAAAAACCATGTCAAGCCTCGAGTGAGCAACAGAAACAATTGTCGAGAATATAAAGTTCCAGTATATAGGGCACTTCCCATTCTCGACAATTGACTCAATTTTCCTAGGAGCATTTAGAGGAGCGATATTAAGGTGAATGCCGTAGGTGTTACAGGGATGGTAATAAAGCACTCTTAGTGCCGCATTGTGCCTTTGAATGTAGGTCGTTCCCGCGTGTGTTGGACAACTAGATAGTATGTGAGCTAAATGCTCGGGGTGTGCATGGCACGCCCTGCAGCTATCATCGGGAATGTCTTGGCTCAAAATGTGGCAACGGTATGTTAAGGTGGAAATGACACCGTCTTGGCATGCAAAAATGAAACCCTCTGTACCAGACTTCAATCCGCGCGATTTAAGGAAAGTAAACGTTAGCTCACAAGACATTGACTGATCCTTCACATTTCTGTGGAAGATAACGTGCATCCTCTTATCTAGGAGCTGTTCACGAAAGTTTTTCTCTTGTGC
>NC_046657.1:127846177-127872947 GCF_010883055.1 Belonocnema kinseyi | reverse complement strand
TAGCATGTCTTTTTGTGGATTCCCACAAATTTGGGAGTAATATAAATGGATGTCATTAAAAATTGGACCAACCTAGAGTCCTAGGTTACAGACAGATTCGTGAAAATCAATTTTTTGCTTTAGAGCTCTGAAAACATTAAAATTTCATGGAAAAGCAAGTATTTAAAGTCTTGGAACGAATACTTTTTCAAAGTCACGAGAATGTAATGAATAAAGAAATCCCTTTTTATCTATTTAAAAGAAAAAAGAAAAAATCTCCTTTATTTTAAAAAGTAAAAAAAGAAATCCCTTTCGAGATATTTCTTAGTTTGAGTAAATCGTTAAAAAAGCAGACAAAAAGAAGTAATTATGGTATGAAAAAAATATACTAAGCATGAATTTTAGACTATGAGTTAGGATAATATGATTAGCTTCAGCCAATAAGACACATTACCGAAATTTAGCAATCACGCTTTTGTTCCCCAAAATCCTCCAATTAATCTTTTGATAGTTACGAACCTTTTTTCCCCTTTTTTCAGAAATAAGAGCTTCAAAAAGAGATCTACCACCGCCGTCATTTCCTAGCGGAGGGCCTAGACCTAGATTGACGGAAAGTTCATCGGGGGCAGGTGGTAGCGGGGCTGGTGGTAGAGGTGATGATTCGGGCGGGGAAAGTTCTGGTGGGGATGGTTCTGGCGGAGATAGTTCTGACGGGGGTGGTCGTGGCGGGGGTCGTCGTGGCAGTTTTGGTCGTTGGCAGATTCGTTTACCGCGTCTTAACCCAAATCCTCGCAGTGGTAGGCAAATTAGGACTGATCACGGTACACCTTATATCCCACTTAACCCAATTAAGCCACACATCCCACATAACCCAGTCCAACCAGGGGACCCACAACCAGCACAAACTCACTTAATTTTAAACAGGCGTGTGGGGATTTGGAGAGATCCTGCTGGTGATGTGACATGGGTTCAGCCAACCGAAGGTAATAATATTGTACCAGACAAGAGATTCTTCAAACAGAACCACAATTATATGACCAAATATGCGTTATGGCCACAAGGAGTATGGGCACGCCTGTACATATCTGATCAATTGGAACTTTTGGGAGCTACGCGTATGCCGGACCCTGGTACGTATAAATGAATGTGGCATAAAAATTTTTCCAGTAAATACGTTCTGTAACTGTTCCAGATCAAAAAAGAAACTGTGTTCTATAACAGTTGCTACAAGATGGTGGTAGAACTGTTCTAGAATAAAAAGGTAACAGAGTTCTAGAACGCTGTAACAAAATTGTGGCCAAACTATTCTAGAACAAAAAGGTAACAGTGTTTTAGACACTTTGGCAAAATTGTGACAGAACTTTTCACAAACTATGTGACAGCACTGTTCTGTAAAAGTTTCTATTAAATTGTTCTAGGACAAACTGACCACAAACGTTCTATAATATCTGTTTAAGTTTGTGCCATAATAGTGCTATATCGAAATTCTAGTACTCTGTTCCAAGTGTGTTCTAGAACAAATCAGAATCAAGGATTAATACCGGTTTCAGAACAGTCGTTACTTAATTATTCGAGAAATTAGCAACAAAGATTGATAATGTTTCCAAAACAGTTGTTACGTAATTTTTCTAGAACCGACCAATAACAGTCGTTCTGTAACAATGTCTCCACGCTTGCTCTAGAACTGAGATGTGAAATTGTATATAGAATTTCTAGAATCCTGTTACAAATGTGTTCTAGAATAAATCAAGAACAAAAATTGAGATCTGTTACTGGGCAGTTTTAGCACCAACATTCTAGCGTTCATGCTCTAGCACTAATAACGAGTCACAGACTCTATTATTATAAGTTGTTGAAACAGAGTTATAGAAACAGAGTTTCGGTTAGACTGGTTAATTAGATAGAATATTATTTTAGAGGCATAATAGCAGTGGTATTACGCGAGAAAAACGCAGTGAACTCTGTTTTAACAAATTAAAATTCATAGCAGACCTTGAAATAAAAAACATCTACGAAAAATAATTTCTATCGAAATTAAGGAAATACAAGTTCTAAAATTTGCACTGTTGGTGCTGCGGTGGCGCAATTGGCAGCGCCATTCACATGTAATGCGGATGTTGCTGGCTCAAACCCAGCCCGCAGTGAATTTTTTGAATCTTATTTTTCTCTCGTTTTCAATTAATTTCGCGGAATAAAAATTAATTAATATACAGTAGTTCTTCTACTTACCAACTGTACAATACAGGGACCTCTGTCTCATAATGATCAAAACCACTGGTATTAGGCTTCTAAAATATTATTCTATCTATATTATTATTATTTATTACTTTATTATCTGTATGGTGCCGTTCGAATATAACTTCGAGGTTCTGTGGAAAACTATTAATTTAAATTCCTTAAATTAAAATTGTACTACCGTAATGTATTTTCTACTTAATTTTATTGATAAAGAAGCAACGCAGTTTTGTAATGATAATTGAAGTGTATTAATGTTCTTTACCAGCATGCAGATAAACATTTATGAAGAAATTAATACGTTTTTTAATAATGAAACTGTATTAATATAAACAACAAAATTTTTTTATCTAAGATAGTAGAATAACCTGTTGAAACACATTAATGACACGTGCAATGAGTTCTAAGTAACTACATATGAAAGTCCAGAGGGCAAATAAAGGGACTACATCTTTACGATATAATTACGAAGTGAAAAAGACGCCCTATGTCATTGCTGTTAACATATATTTGTAAATTAAAATATGTTGCAGATATTTAAAGATAACTTTAGGTTACCGACGCACGTCTTCATGATGACATCGAAAATATGTCGTAAACAGGCTGTGTCGACTATCATGGGTGCGCTTGACCTCTTATAGGGACACTAGCGCATCTACAAGGCCGATACTTTTTTTTTGCAGCGCTAAAAACCTTAAAAAATAAATTACCTGTCACTTACCTGGGCCGAATGCGCCTTCAAGTGCATCTTCTTTCAGTAGCAGATAATAAGCGTTCCGTCGGTGACTTTAAGAATTTTGTCTGGATGCTGGCGTCACACAGTGGAATCCTCAGACAACAAACCTGCGATGCAAGTCTTTACGGGTACTTTGTAGAGGCTCCATTCGGTTCCTTCGGCCCGCCAGGGATCTCTGTAAAACTTTGAAAAACTTGAAGTTTGTTGACGAAAACGTAACCTCAACAATCATTAGAATGGCGGCGCGAAGATATTTTAAGAAAATATTACTCCCACTTCTGCCTCTACAGTAGTCATCTAGCAGGAGGTCGATAACTAGAAAAGTATATGCGATCACACCCGCCCATGGGACTCGACCCAGCTTGGTCGAAAGGACGTTCTCCAATTTTTTTCCCTGCGAGAATATGTGTGAGAATATTTAAGCTACGTTGGAAAAAGTAAGAAAGAAAACTGAAATTTTAGAAAAGTCCGAATTACCAAGAAATAATGGAGATTTGAGAAAACACAATTTTGAAAATTTCCCTCCAATATTATTATATACTTTGATACACTAAGGTTAGTTTTAACCCAAGTTATTTTGAAGTTCAAGCAAAATTGGTAAAATATCGAAAAATACCCTTAATTTCGTTCAGATTTCTGCCTTTCTCGATCTATCTAGTCCACGTATCATCTAAACATTGTCGGTTGATTAGTTATAAACTTTATTTTTTCGACTACGCAGAAATAAAGTGCGAAAAGTGTTTTGAAATCACAATGATTACAGTTACGACAGGCAGGGTCGACTCCCATGGGCGCGTGTGATCACATATACTTTTTTCGTTATCCACCTTCTTGTAGATGGCTCTACTGTAGGGGCACTTGTGGGGGTAAAATTTTCTTAAAATATCTTGGCGCCAACATTCTAGTGTTCGTTGAGATTATGTTTTCGTCAACAAACTTCAAATTTTGCTAACTTCAAAAAAGTTGTATCTCGCCGTATGAAGTGAAATCAGTGAAATCAGGACACTGAAAAATAAACAAAGTTAAAGTACATTGAAATGTTTGTGCTGTGCCAGGATGTCACGGAATGCGAATAAATAAAATGTTGAAAAAAGGTTGCATTTTATGTGTTATGTAATTCTTCATTTACTGGAGAATTATTGCAAAATTGTACAAATTTATGCCAAAAATAGCAAAGGAAACCGAATTTACACATTCTTCGTCTTAAATTTGTATAATTTTGAATTAATTCGTTTAATTTCTCTAGTTTTAGTTCATGCAACACATTCAAATAATATACACATTTACGTGCACGAACACATGGATACGCTTTAGTTTGCCACCTCCTTGTAGATTGCGCTAGTGTCTCTATAAGTGGTTAAACGCGCCCATGGGAGTCGACCCAGCCTGAGTTACGATTTGAACGTATGATGGAGCTTTTTCAGTCTTTGTAAGGACAAAATGCTTTCCGTTTCACAAGGATCGGAAGGAAATTGTGGGGTTAAAAAATAATAAAGAAAAATTAAAATTAAAAAAGAAATTGCCGAGAAATAATGGAGTTTTTATGAATCACATTTTTGACATTTTATCTGCAGTATTTTTCTATAATTTGCTACACTTAGGGTAGTTTAAACCCAACTTATTTTGAAGTACAAGAAATGTTTCTAAAATAACAAAAATTACTCTTGGTTTCGTTCGGAATCCTGGCTTTCTACATATATCTAGTCCAATCATCATTTAAACATTATCGACTGATTAGCTATTAATTTTTTTTAAAGCATGTATCAATAAACTGCGAAAAGTTATCTCTGAATCACAATACTTAAAGTTACAATTTGAACGTATATTGTATCTTTTTAAGTATTTGTAAGGATAGAATGCTTTGTTTCGCATAGGAATCCTAACGAAATTATGGAGCATTTTTCGATATTTTAAAATTATTTCTACAAATTCAAAATACTTTGGCATAACCTTGAAATGTACTAAAAATTTGTATTCTCTTTGAAATCTTTATCGAAATTGTTAGTGAAAACAGTTACTTTAACCTCGAATTGTACAACAATTTTTTTTTTCTTTGAAGTCTAATGATTTTTTATTAAAAATAACAATAGCATCTTCTTCAAAACATTATTTACAAAAAATCAAAAAACCCAATTTCTGACGAAAAACACTGACTTAATCCAAAGCTTCATGGAAACTTTAACAAATTCTGATATCGTACATTATTTACTATTATGTATTATGTTATACAAATAATTATTTTATTCTAGCTTTAATAAATAAGTTCACATATTCATCTGTTTCACGTTTATGATGTTATAAATGTCCCGGATCAAAATATGTCCATGTGGATATCAAAATTTCCGCCTCGCAGCATATTCCGTCGGGATATCCCTGGAATAACCCGGGATATAAATGGGGTCAAATCTAATATCCCGAGATATCCTATTGCTTTGAGGGGTATATAACACTGTTTTATATCTGTTACATAACAGTTATAGAACTGTCATAGAATTGCTATAGAATTGTCCTAAATTTTGTACAACTCAGCGTACTAAAGTTCTAGAATTGTTCTAGAAATTTTACAAGATTGTAACAGCATTCTAGATCTGTTACAGATTTGTTATACAACATTTGTATTTGAGTTCTAGCATTATTCTAAAAATTTTACGGTTCGGTTGTCACAGCGATCTAGATCTGTTACAAAATTGTTGCATAACAATGATGACCGAGTTCTAGAATTGTTCTAGAAATGTTACAGATCGTATGTCACAGTGTTCTAGAACTTTTACCAAATTGTTCTAGCGTATGGGGGATGACATAGTTACTCGCATGTTTGTAACCTATTACTAACCTGTTACAGAACACGTTCTTTTGTATTCTAGAACAGTTACAGACCTATTCTGTATCATTTTAAATGAGATGATTGGCTGGTTTAGCAATAGTTCATAATATTCTTAAACTCGACTTCAATAAGAAAATGTTATGTTCTTTACTCCATTTTTTATTAAAATTTTATAATTCAGTTTCAAACGACTGTTTCATTGTCGGTACCTCAATTTATAATTATTGAGATTTTGCTTTTGAGCTTGATTTTTAATATTTATATAAACAAAATCTTTTTTTCAGCTCGAAACAATCCTTTACTAGGACTATTTTATATTAATTTTGAAAAAGAATTAATTAGGGTAAAGTATAATACTCATTCAAAAGATATAGTGGAATTTGGATTTTATCCCAATAATGCCTTGCCAAATGTCGGTAGTTCCAGCCATAATAATCTTGCATTTAGGGAGGTTGATTTTTGTAACATAAAATTTACCATTGCTTACGAACCCAAGGATCATCAAGCAGATGAACATAAGTGGTCAGCTTATTTGACAAATACCCCACAGAACGTTACTTTTGACGCTCTATTGGAACCCAAACCATAATAATACAATTTTGGGATCTTTTCTCAACACAGTTGTGCACCCACGTCAAGAATAATCCATACGCAATATGAGTAATTCAAGAACATGCAAAATATGTAATATTTTTTTAATGCATATTCTTTAATCAAATATATTTAACTTAAAATGACTTTTACTCAATGTGCCTCTTAATATAAAGATTATTGAACAGCGAACGTAGATTTTTTTCAATGTTTCAAATTTCCTGCTTCTACTATTCGATTCTTTCGTTTTGAATGAGGCTTCCAAAAATGTATTTTTAAATTAATATAATTAAAAAGTACAGTGACTTAACTCGAACCTTAGTCAGAGCCTTAAATATGCAAAATTTAGTAATTGTTCATTATATAACAGATTATAATAAATTAAAGAATAGATTTATTTAACGAATTTCAAGTTATATTAAGCATAAATTACTATATTATATAGGGGGGGGGGGGGGGGGGGGGCAGAGGTTGAAGGGCATAGTTACAATGTTTCCTACGTAAGAGTTCTTTAGGTCTGCGAATTTCCAATTAACAATATAGATAGACAAATTGTCTTGTACATGGTTCTTTATCAGCGCAATTAGTTAAAAAACTGATGTTAGTTTATTAATAAATGTAGCAGTCATACTTGTAATTTATTTAATAATGTCGATAGTAACTATTGTTATTAGTATCAATATTGAATATAACAATCCTAGATTCGCAAAGTAAGAATAAATAATAAACAAATAAAAGGTCCTCCAAAAGTTATGTATAATGTTTTTTTTTAATTTACCTCCAACCCCCATTGTATTAAGATTGTAAAAACTGACGATGTGATCATGCATATAAAATATAATATACACTTTTATACCTTATTTTATAATGGACAAAAGTGTCTATTTATTCATCGCAATCTTTGCAGTAATTTTTGTTTTCCTCATTTTCACTTGAATTGAATTTACAAAATTTCATTATTTATTTTAAAACTCATCGCTTTTTGTTAAACAGTCAACAGTTTTGTTGAAAATCTGTATATTGGTTTGAAAATTCAAAACTTATATTAAATTTTGTATCTATCTGAACCTAATTTCTTAAAAATGCCGTATTTTGTTAATTATATATAATGTTAGTTAGAAATTTTACTTTTTTTTTGTTGATAGGAATTTACTTATTATTTTTAAAAAATTTTTAAGATGAATTAATATTGAATTTATTTTTATCTTTATGTTATTAAATTCATCCTTTAATTTAAACATTCGTTATTTTGTTAAAAGATTATATTTTTTGCTAAAAAGTCAAACTGGTTTTTTTTTCAAATCCCTCTTCTTGGATTGGAAATTCTAAAATATGCTTCAAGTCTTTTTGACTTTAAATTTCAACGTTTTGGCCAAAGCTATTTTGTCTTAATTGACTGAAAGAGGAAAGTGAAACTATTTGGTTAAAAATGAATATTTTTCCGTTAAAAATTTCAATATCTGGTATAAAGTTTGTGCCTTTTGGAACAGTTCAACTGTTTTTCATTTTAAATCGAAATATTTTCTGGGATAAAATATCAAGCATTAAATTTGTTGTCGAGAATGATTTCTGTTTTGTGAAAAATTCAACTACTTGATTTAAATTTAAATAACTTTGTTAATTAAGAATTCCCTATTAAAGCCAAAGAACATTGAGAGTAAGATTTTTAGGTTAGGAGCAGAAAAAATAGTTGCTGGGCAAGAGGGCACGAGGTAGGTGATTAATGGGGGAAACGACAAGGATATTTAGGTGAGGCAGGATGCCGACGACACGAAGTTTACAAACTGGCGCCAGAGGTAAATGGTTACTGGACAATCGTAATAAAGAGCAAGCAGTAGTGGTAATAAGAGGCGCCGATGTTGAAAGCGCACTCAGTGGAGTAAGGAAAACGTTGATCGTAGTCACAGCAACGCTGAGGAAAGGTTGGAGAAGCCAAACAGGGAGAAGATGGTAGCCAGAAAAGACTCAGGTATGGGCAAACAACATGGAAGAACCTTAAAACTATAGTGACTCAACAAGCTAGGCAGCGCGGGTTCGAATAGGATAAAAGGATAAAAGAAAAAGATAGGCAGATGACGATTTTTCAGAAAGGGACAAGGATAACAAGAAAGTTAGTATTAAACGGAAAACACCAGAAAGATATACGGTACATAGGAGATGTTTGAAAAATTGGACTCTCTCAAAACTAAAAGCATAGAGAATAGGCAGACAGAGTCCTATGAACAGAGAAATAGTTAGATAAAACCGTTAGAAGAACGTTTGAGTAATTTAAAAATCAGGAATGAGCATATGGTGCAAGAAGCAGAGAATTTGAAAATAGTTAAAAGGAATGAAAAGATTGTGCAAAGTGAGAATGAATTATTTAATAAAAGACTGAGTGAGATTGAAAGAAGATTGGGAGGACAAGAAAGGGTCAATGGGAAAAATAACTTAAAAGTTAAGTGACTAAAAGTGAGGAGGGTAACAGGCGATGCGGAAATAAAAAAATCTTATGAGAGACATTATAGTGCAGTTAATAGTAGAAGGAGTTCAAAGAATAGAAGGGATAAAGAAAGGTTAAGAAGGAATGTTTCTAGTAAAAGTCGGGAGTGAGAATAAGAAAAAAAAATTATAAAAAGAAAAAAATTATTAAGATGAAGCAGGGAAAGAATTGAAAAAGATTTTACATAGATAGAGAGGAAAAAGAGATGGCAAAGAATTAGAGGAAATAAGGAAAAGGTATTTAAAAAAGTAGGGGAAATGGAGACATAAAAGGGTCTAGAGAGAAAACAGACGGGTTTCAAAACAGCAATGGAAAAATATAGATGGCAAGAAGAGGAAAGGGATGGTAGAAACATGAAAATAGCTTTCTGGAATGTATCAAATTTAAGTAATAAGAATTAAGGATTGTGGGGAAGGTTAGAAAAGTAGGACGTGGTAATAATGAGTGAAAAATGGGAAAGCTAGAAGGACTGGAAGAGAATAAAAGGTTGTTACCAAAAACTTCTGTGTTCACGATGTAAGAAGCAAGAAAAGAATACGTTACAAGCAGAGGGATGGGTGGCATGGTTTCAGAGATGAGAAAAAAATTCTCAATTAAAGGGAGAAAATTTGGGTACACGGAGGAAAAGGATGGAACAATGACAAGAAGAATTATAATTGAAAAAGTCAAAATAGTATATATAAGGAGCGGGGAAGAGGAAGGTTGGAGAGAAATAAGGAGGTGGATGGAGAAACAGAAGAAAGAATTGGTTTTAATAGGAGGGAACGTGAATATATGGACTGTAGACTAAGGGGAAGTGATTTGGGCTGAAGAAAAGGAGGCATATATAAGGTGCTGAAAACATAGGTAACACATTCTTAGGAAAGAGAGCAACGAGAATAGACTATACATTTGCTATAGAAATTACGCGGCATATGATAGGGAGTATAAAGATGGGGAATTAAATAGGGTCCGAACACTTGCTGGTCATAGCCCCACTAAACGGAGGAGTTTGTGAGCGCGGCAGAGGGGGAAATGAAATAGGGGGAGACAGGGACGTGAATATGGAAGTCTGCAGGGTACATAAATTAAAATAGTTTAAACAAAAGATGGGAGAGGAGAAGGTTGGGTGTGAAAAAGAGGAGGTAGTGGACACGTTAATTGAAAGGTTGAATGGGTGGATTGAGAAGGTAAGAGATGGACTTGGTACTAAAGAAAAAAGAAAAGAAGAAAAGAGAGGCTGGTGGAACTAGGAATGCTGGGAGTGTAAATTGTATCATCTGATTCTTAGTTAAAATAAATCATTTTTAGTTTCAGGAATTAATTTAATTTCAGGAATTCTGCACATTAATTCCATTATTGGAAGTCAAATGAGATTTTAAGTTTCATTTAAATCTCATTCAAAGTTTTTTAATTAAAACGAAATAGTTAAATTTTCAACTAAACTGATGAATCGTTGAAAAGAAAATTAAATCTGAACAAAAAGTGTAATATTTCATATTTCCATTAGAAAAATATCTTAATTTTCAATAACAATCTGTTCAGCCAAACAAAGATTACGAATTTTCAACAAAAGAGTTTAATTTTATACCAAGAAAGCTTTTTTACTCCAGAAGCAAAAAAATCTTATCCCAAATATAGAGTTTTCAAATCAAAATGACAAAAAAATCAATTTCCTAGAAAAAATGAAATTGCTACATTTCTAATAAAAAAATTAATTCACAAAATAAAGTAAGACATGACAACACATTTTTCATCTTCAAAACATTTTCTATTGATTTTTAAACCTAATGGTTGTAGTTTTAACTAACAAGGTTAATTTGCTACCAAATAAAGAATAATTTTTAACAAAATACAAATATTTTAAACAAACTATTTCAATTTTCAACTAAAAAGGTGAAAATAACCGAGAAGGAAAATTTTCCACGACGGAAGATAAAGCTCAAACAAAATAGAGGAATTTTAAAAGAAAGATTTGAATGGTTTAATTAATTTTCAGTTCACAAAAATAATGTTAAGAAATGATACAAAAATAATTCAGTTTCCAAAAACAAGATTTTTCAACTAAAATGATAAATTACCAAAAAGAATTAAATTTTTCATAATGTATTTACCCTGTAATTCCAGATTCTTGCACTTTTATTTTCAATAATATCAATTATTTGATAGTTTTCGATTTTCGAAAAAATGAAAAAAAAAACAGTCCTTGTGATAAACATTCTGTGAATTGAATTATAGTCATCTCATAAGAAGTATTCGAAAAATGATTTCCACCCAATGAATTTTCAATTTAAGATTCCAAATCTATTTTTATTTTGCCTGGAAAATGCCCCAAAAATGCTAAAAGAGCAGTGAGGAGTTTCCAAATATGAAAAAATTTAAATATTGAAACAATTATTATTTGGTTTAACAGGCTAAACTAGAAAAAGTTAATTGATTTCAAAAGTTTTACTTCGGACAACAAATTCGGTGAGTGTTAAATAATTTTCATTTGTTTAAACAAATTTTTCTCCTCAAAATAGTAAAAGGTTATTATTTTCTGAAATTAAGGACATAATTAAACAATAATGATAGAGATATATCACAGTAATTTTTAGGGTTATTTTCAACGCCATTTATAATAACTTACCATAAATTGCCCGAAATTCAACTAAAAAATGTCTATAAATTTCCAGAAATTAAGGTTCATTTTCGTTTAATTAACAGGTAAATATGAGACCTCACCATAAATTACACAAAATTCAATTTTAAACATTTTTTATAAATAGTAAGAGATTAAAGGAAATTTTTAATCATTTATGATAATTTTCCAGTTAAATGCGATACCTTATGACAAATTACTCAAAATATAATGGTAAACATTTTTATAAATTTCCGGATATTTATAGAAACTTTCGGCCATTTATAATAATTTTACAGGTAAACATAGTAACTTACCATAAATTACACAAAACTCAATCTAAAAATTTTTAATACATTTCCTAAAATGTATGAGATTTTTTTATTAGTTTATGTTAATACTTCAGGTAGTTTAGGAAAACAGAAGATAAATAATTCAAAACACAAATGGATGATTTTATATTTTTTCGAAATAGTCATAATTTCAGACCATATTATATTTCGAATAATGCAAGCATAATTAACGATAATTTTTGGGGCAATTTTTAGCGTAGTTCGTGATAACTTTGCATAAATTTCCCAAAATTCAATTAAACTTTGTTTAGAAATTTGAATAAATTTATGGAAATTTTCCGTCACTTATAATAATTTTACATGAAAATATAGGAATTTACCATAAAAACCCAAAATTCAATTTTAAATATTTTCAAAAATTGTCGAAAATTCATGGCTATTTCCGGTAATTTCTGGTAATTTTACTGGTAAATACGATACTTTACGATAAATATCCCAAAATTTATGTGTACACATTTTTATCAATTTCCGGGAATTTATAGAAACTTTCGGCCATTTATCGTAATTTTAAAGGTAAATATAGTAACTATAGTATAATATAGTGAATATAGTATCTTACCATAAATTACACACAATCCAATTTTAAAATTTGTAATGCATGTCCAAAATTTTATCATATTTTTTAGTAATTTATGGTAATATTACAGGTAATTTATGGAAACTAAAGAAAAATAACCCAAAACACAAAAGAATGATTTTATAAATTTTTCGCAAGAAAGTCATCATTTCAGACCACATAAGATTTTGAATAAAGGAAGCATGATTTACGGCAATTTTTAAGTAGTTCGTGATAACTTTTCATTCCTTGCCCAAAATTCAATTTAAAAATTTCTGGAAATTTATGGAAATTTTTGGTCATTAATGGTAATTTTACAGGTAAATATAGGAGTTTACTATACACAACCCAAAATTTAATTTTTAACATTTTCACAAATCTATGGAAACTGAGGATAATTCACCAAAAATTCAATTGAAAAATTCCTCTAGTTTTCCGAAAGTTTTTTGTAATTTTCAGTAGTTAGACCAATTACATATGGTAACTTTCCATATATTACCGCAAAATTCTTACAATTGCTACCAAAATTTCCTTACAATTCTTCAGGTGAGTATGCTGATTAACGTAAAATACGACCTCATAGATGTATAATTTTCATTATTCACCTTTGACGCCACTTTTTACTCCCTAGGGAGTAAAAAGTAGGGATTTAGCGTCGAAAAGGGCTGAGAGATGCGTCATCAAAAAGTTTCTAATAGAGCCCAAGGTCTATTAAGTGATGCTTTTGATTTCATTAGATTGCTCTGACCCGAATAATTTTTCTTTTACCTTCTACTTTGCTTAGCCTCCAAAGACCAAATATTGATCAGCATAGGTACGTATAGTGGGAAAATATTTCAAATTTGTCAGTCAACTTTTGCCGATTCTCTCGATCAAAAATGAAGATCCTTATTCAGAATCTACTCCTTGCACTCTCGTTTCTCCATAATTGTGGTGGTACGTTTACACAATACAATATCAATTTTTTTAAATTTTAGGAAAAAATTCAAAACATCTTATGGAACCTTGTCATATCAAAATACTTAGACCTAATAAATTTTTATTTGTGTTTCATATCGAATGTTACGTTCTTTTTAATTTCGAGCTTGAAAATCTTTGAATTTTCAATCTCATTATTCTAAAATGCAGCATTTTTAAATTGCGAATCCCTGATAGTTTAAACTGAAATGTAAAAATACAGTGAAACTCTTCTACAGCGCCGATTTGGGGGATGACGGTGGGCGGGAACTAACTCATTATAGCCCGCTTCGATTTTGTTTTTTCACGCTTCAGTGCACGCATGAGTGACAACCGCAGACCCCGCTGCCCCCACGCAGCTCCTGTTATACCTACCTGTGGCACATCGTCAATTCTCGAAAGGGCTATAAAAGTGAGGGCTATTGAAGAGTTTCACTGTATTTCTAATTTACAAATTTTGTTTGACCGGGTTCATTTCAAATCAGACACGGTCCTATAGTTGAAGTCGCAGAATATCTCGGGGAAAATTTTTTTTGTCCAATTTTTTTTTTTTTAATTTTCTCGTGAACGATGAAAGATATCGCAAGAGAACAAGCACAATTTTTCATTTAAATTTTCTAGACGTTCAAACTTTTCTTTTAACATATTTTCAAAAAATAGGCAAAATATATGTGGGTGGTGTTTTGTTTGTAAAAATTGGCTTTTACTTTTTTTTAAAAAAACCCGACTATTTTCTTAATTTGAAACCATTTTTAAATTTTTCGGCGAATTTAGAAAGAAAGCAAAAAACTCTTAGAATCACTCGAAAGTCAAAGTATATTTAAGAAAAAATTCTAGCTTTATAAAAATCAAAGTACAAAATTCAATTACGCGTAACTTCTTAAAGCAAACTTTTGTGCTAATCGGAAAAATACGTATTGTTAAATTTCCTCTAAAAAATAAAATATATTGGCCCCGAGAGATTCTGCGACTTCTGGTACAAAACACTTTCTCATTTGAAATGGATACGCTCGTTTCTCCGTTTTTCTTAATTAAAATTAAATTTTTTTACTGAAAGATTTATTATTCCATTTTTATTTTCAAATGTATATTTTTAGATGAAAATTGTTCTATTTGTTTGTCAATTTATATTCTTGATTAAAAATTCGTATTTTTTTAGAAAACTCAACTGCTTCGTTGAAGATTTAACTACTTTTTTTAGGCTATTTTTAATTTGGTCGAAGGTTCATAATTTAAATACAAAATTCATCTGGTTTTTTGGTAATTAACGCGTCCTGGAAATTTTGAATTTTAAGTTCCAGAAATCGTGTTTTAGAATAATAATTTCATTTTCTGAATTATAAGAATTTCCTGAATTTCAAAGAGTAAAATAAAACAAAAAGCTTAGAAGAATTATAAAAATGCAGATATTTCAGCAACTCATTGAATTCAAGAAAATCCAACATTATCGGGAATTTAGAGAATCCACTGAAACTCGATAATTCAGAGAATAATGAAAATCCATAGAATTGAAGAAATTCAGAGAATTTAAGAATTGCAGAGAATATAAGGAATTCAAATAATTGAAAACATTGAAGGAATTTAGGGAACTCTAGAATTTGAGAGATTTCGGAGAATTTTTGGCATTCAAGGAATTTAGAGAATTTGATAAATATAGGAAAGTGGAGGAATTTTTAGGATTTTATAGAATTAAGAAAATACCAAGAAATCTGCAAAATTTCAAGAAAACTTAAAAGCAATAATAAAAATAGAAATAATCTAATCATAAATGCATGAAACAGGAGAGTCATTGAAGTTAAATACTCTGCAAAAAAAATTCTTTTAACATAAAGGTATCAAATTTTAATTAAAAGAACTAAAAATAAAATTTTTTTTTTTGAGAATCCATAAAATTGTAGCCTAAATTCTAAGACGCAGTATATTTTTGGATAGAAAAAGCTAGCTCTAGGTCACAGCAGCAAATGTTTGAACATAAATGTGCTCACACCTTGACAAAGTTGAAGGAAAAACATATTTTTGTTTATATAACGTTATCTCTGCCAATGCTTCAATTTAAGAAAAGGCCTTCAATTAGAAATAATTTCATTGAAATTCAAACGATTTTTTAAACAAGAATGATCTGACAAATTATTCTGTAAAAAATTAATCCATTTTCAAGAATAAATATGTAAAATTATTTAAATTGTACCAAAAACATGAAGAGGCTATTATAATTAGAGATAAATAAAATAAAAATTCATTTTATTATTCGTTTTTTAAAAGTATTTTTTTATCTAGCCAGGATTTAGATTTTTTAAATAAAAATCAAAGTAATAGTTAAAATTCCAACAATGTTATGATTTACCTGTATTGAAATTTCCAACCCTGCTATCTCTTTTATGTTCTAAAATTCTAGTTTTTAATCTTCTAGCTGTATCACCAATATCAACT
Source organism: Belonocnema kinseyi (assembly GCF_010883055.1). Taxonomy (NCBI): domain Eukaryota; kingdom Metazoa; phylum Arthropoda; class Insecta; order Hymenoptera; family Cynipidae; genus Belonocnema; species Belonocnema kinseyi. The sequence goes on along the minus strand of NC_046657.1, from coordinate 127,857,205 downwards.
CTAAAAAAACATAAATTTTTAATCGCTACTAAAACTGTTTTAAATAACATGGTTTTCTCTTTAAATTCTGAATTTTATAAACAATTTTTTTTATCCTATGGGCTCTTCATTTTAAATTAAAACTGTTAATTTAATAAGTTATCTCAATTTACAAATTATAAAAATACCTGAAGGTGAGTTAGTTATCAGTTGGTTTAAAAAAGCTTTATGGTCTGGTAGATATCTTAGTTCTAATTCCCATCATTTGCTTATTTAAAAAGTCGAGCAAATAAATAGATAAATAGAATAGAATAAAATTCAAGTTTTGTACCAAAACGCATTTTTTTATTTAAAAATTTATTTTATAATTGAAACTTGTTAGTTTTGAATTATTAACATTAAAACTTTTTATTTTATATCTTAGCTTTTCCACCATTTGTCAATTCTTAACCAATTTAAAATATTTCTGTTTTGTACATTCTTCAGAGTTTTATATCTGAGATTTTTCAAGTTAAGTTTCTGCATTTTTCAACCCATTTATTTAAAAAATGATATTAGTCCGGGTCAAACGTGGATAAAATTATTGATGAGTTGAAAATTTCTGTGAAAATTGTTCAATTCTGTGGTTTATAATAAGCAAGCGTACAATTTGAACCATTTTAATTTTACATGTATTTTTTACAAAATAATTTTTTAGTTATTTCTAAGTTAACAAACTCTCAGGTCAATTTAATTATTCTTAATGAAATGTCTTTTCTTTAGTTAAAGACTTGGCAAAGATAATTTTGTATAAACCAATATCCGTTTTGCCGAAAAGTTTTACAAGCTGTGAGCACATTTACGATGAAATACTTAATTACATGGTCATTATTTATTTTTTCAATGCTTTTAATAATCACTAGTGTATACAAAAGGTTGACCCCAAAATTTTTTTTCGAATTTTTATGGGGACGCCCCAGAAATTTGTTCGACTTCACACAAAAATAAATGCATTTTTCTTAACAAAAATAATATTAAGAATAATGATAATGACATTACGAATAAATTATCACTCTTCGAATATCAACACCATAAATTTGTTTTAAAGGGTCCCAAAAAACCCCCGTAAGTGAAAAAATGGGTTTTGCGATTTTTTGGCGATAATTATAACTTTTTTGCGGTTTTCAAAATGCATATTGTTTCTGGCACATAAAAGAACATTTCATACTGATAATTAGATTTTCATATAAATTGTACAAACAATTTATTATTATTGTTAATTATATTCTATTAGAAAAATCCTACAAAAATGCAATTTATAACAAATTTACTGTTAGTCAAATTTTCCATTAAGATAAGTTATGTGAATAAGTAAAGTCAAAAAAATTAATGTTATGAATAATTCACTATTATTATTAATAATAGTATAATATTTGCTTGATTCTAAAAGATGCGGTTTTGTCCGAAATTTCTGGATTTTGGTCCGATTATTAATTTTAGTAGGGTAAGAATTAATTTAAGTTGACAAAAATAATTGTTTAAACAATTTATTATAATTGTTCATAATATTCTATTTGCTCAATTGGAATAACGTTGCGGCTTTATCTGAAAATTTTAACTCTTTGTTTATTTTTCATCAGAAGTAACTGAATAATTAATGAGATTTAGTAAAAATAATAGTTGAAACAAATTATTATCTTGTATGAATGTTTATATTTATAGCATCTGTCTATTCCATCGCCCTTTTAATTCTGAAGAAATAATAAGTGAAACATAACAAAAATGTTTTTTTAAATAGTATTTTTTTTTAAGTGAATTATTTTTGCTCGTTTCCCAATGCTTAAAAATTAATTTAAATAAAAAAAGCTATCTCACAAAAGAGGCAAAAACAAAGAATAAAATAATTATATTAGGAATAGGTGAAAGGACGAGGTCTTTAAATGACTTGAAAAAGTTTTTTTTTTATTACAACAATTAGTTTATTGCAAAGACTCCTGTCCTGGAGAAAGAGATTATTTAAAATGCAGTTTTTTCGAATGTTTATTCATTAATTGTTAATAACTAAGCAGGAGAAGCATAGTTAAAGATTTTATAAAAAACACAACTTTCTAGCACTTATATTAGAAAAAATAGTTATAAACAGTATCAAATTGTTTAAACAAATTTTTTGTTAACTTTCATGAATTATGTGAGTAAGTGAAAAAGGACAGAAAGTTTAAAATTGCGGAAAAAACCGCAACTTTCAGACATTGCTATATATGAAGATAGTCATAAACAATAATAATTTTTTTTAACAATTATTTTTACTAAATCTAATTAATTATTAAATCACACCTAATTAGAAACTCACAAATAGATGGAAATTTCAGAAAGAACCGCAGCATGCTACCAATTAAGCAAAAAGAATATTATTCACAATGATAATAAATTGCTTAAACAATTTTTTTTTTTAACTTGAACTCATTATGACTATACTGCTGTTGAAAATTAGACCAAAAGCCAGAAATTTCAGAAAAAACCGAATGTTTATAACGTTGTCCAAATGTAATTTTATTAACAATAATAAAAATTGTTTAAACATTTAACTGTATTAAATTTTATTAATCACTTAAATTAACTTAATTGAAAATTTACATAAAAGTGAATTCTTTTAACTGCAATTTTGTAGTATTTTCTAAGAGAATAGAATTAATAATATTAATTTATTGTTTAACCAATCAATCTTGTTAAAATTGATAAACTATCACTTCTGTCTAATTGAAAAATGTAAAACAAGTAAAATTTTTTTTTTAAAACCGCGTCTTTCTAACTCCATTCCGTAGAAAAATTGATAAAAACAATAATAAATTGTATAAACAATTTATTTAAATATCTAATTATCAGTAGAAAATGATATTTTGTGTGCCACAAACAATTTGCATTAAAAAAACCACAAAAAATTCTAATTAGCGCCAAAAAATCGCAACACCCATTTTTTCCTTATGGGGTTCTTTGGGACCCTATAAAACAGACTTATGGTGTTGATATTTAAAGACCGATATTTTATTTGTATTCTATAGCTAATTGTAAAGAGAATTTTTGAGTTTCAACTTGGATGAGATAATATTGAGGATTCTAAACAATATTTACAAAAACGTCTTATTTTCTTATGGGAAATACGTCTTAAACTTCATGGGGCTTGCAGCACCTCTGAATATCATTTTTTCACCAAAAAATGCATTAATTTTTGTGTGAATTCTAACCAATTTTTAGAGATGTCCCTATAAATATAAAAAATAAAAATGTCCAATGCATTTTTGGACCATCCTAGTATACATCAATGTGAAAAGAATCTCTCTTGGAGTGTTCATCTAAAACGAATCTCTGGTTTTGTGCAGTATTTCGAATTATTTCAATTGACATGAAACTCCTTTCAATTATTTAATAATTATTTCTGTTATCATAATTTCTTTTAAGTTCTTTGATGTTTTCTGATTTTTTGGCATTTTTTAACACTATGAAATTCTGAAATTTCGCAAATTCCATGAATTTGCTAAATTTCTTGAATATTTCAAATTTTCTGAATTCAATTAATAAGGAGAAATTCTTGAATTCTCTAAATTCCTTAAAATTTCTGATTTTCTTGCATTCTCTTAATTATATACATTTATTGAATTCTCTGAAATCCTGAAATTTTCTGAATTTCTTAAATTTTCCTACTTTATCTAATTTCCTTAAATTCTCTGAATTCCGGAGAATATTTGATTTCCTCAAATAAAGCCTGGTACCAACTTCAGCCTTTTAATAGTGTTCGTTCGCATAAGTCAATTGATGAGTTGATACCTTGATACTAACTTTGAGATGCCTATTACAATTACTAATCAATTTTCTTAGACTCGCGATAATGCAATCTATTATCACTATTTTATAAGAAAATAATAATCAAAGAATTACTATAGTAATCTAGTTTCCCTTAGATTATCTGTTTATAGTGTTGTCCAATTGTTTGTCGAAGTCCTTAAGGAAATTTATCAGAATTCCCACTCGGTTCTGAAGTTTGAAGCCGCCTGGTTGACTATTTTGTCTAATTTTTTGCATATCTTATCTAAATAGCCATATCTCGAAGCAACCAGAGCCGATTTTTTTATAAAATGTTTAGATTTCGTTTCATACCCAAAAAAATGAGGAGAATAGCACTTAAATAGCAGTGACGCTCAGCGATAGCTGGTTGTGCATTCACACAGCGAGCATCTTCTCCCGCGTGCAACGACAGTCGGCAGACTCCCCGGAGCGAGTCGAATTATCCGAAAAGAATGAACCCGGGAATTCTTATGAAATTTTGGCCAGTTAGAAAAACTGATATCATTAATAATTTTACTTTAAATTAACAGAATTAATTTATTTATATCATGACAAGAGATTAAAAACAATATTAATTAAAATTGCTTGATATTTGCTGCAATAATATAAATATGTAGAGATTAAAGAACTTTCCTGCATTTACACTGCATATATTTACCAAATTCATGCTAAAGACGGTATTTTATTTGTTATTTTTTTCACATGAATAATTTTCAATCCATAAGTAGAGTATTTCCAACTAGTTTTTTTTTACGCAAGTCTGACTTGTTTAAATAATTTTTATTTATTTTCACAATTGCTCCCCTTTGTTACTTGTAAGAATAGAGTACTCGGTTCTGAATTTTAAGTTTGTGGGATTAATATGTAGATGACTTATGCAAGAAATTAGACAAAAATATTAAACCGAGCGACCTAAAAATTCGAAATTACTACTCAATTGCTAAATATCTTAAGACGAAAAAGCGCTTTTACCATTCGTATAGTGTATCATGAATTGCATTATATGATATTTTTTTACGATTTACGGGGAAAAATTGTTTAGCAAATAAATTTTTCCTAAAGTACTAATTATCTTGAAGAAAATAAATTAAATGTTAATAATAAACTATAAAATGAATAAGGAAAGTCAGAATTATAAACGAAATACTTAGAAACACTCTACTTAGGGATTAGAGCTTATTCGTCTCTCTCCTCTTTTTTTATTGTTTCTCTCTCTGTTTTGTGACACTTGAGTGAGCACCGCACATGCTCCCGCAGCGCCTCTCACCAATCCCAACCACGTGGCGTCAATTCTCGGAAACATTAAATGGAGGGTCACTAAATCTAGGTTCGACTGTTAATTTCATATTCAAGGGAATTTGTGTTTGTTTGTTCACGCTCTATGCTAATCTTTAGCAGTTGCGAAATCACTTCAGCGTTAGTACATACTTTTCTCATTTATTTGTAAATAATTTCATACACGAATTTTAACAATTTGAGTCTTCATATCATTAATCGACTTATCGGATCTTTTACATTCACTAACCATACTTTGAAAATATTTTCGGTCATTTTTAAGAGCCCGCACGCTCGCGAATTCTTTTTCTCTGGTTGTATAATAATTCTCTTTTGCTTTATTTAGACTACGTGAAGAAAAATGTAGTAATAAATCATATTCTAGATCGACCCGCGATAAGAATCGAAGCTAGGGGTACATTTTTCAAATAATTTAACATTAAAGAAAATTCGACTTGCAGAAGTTTTATCAAACTTATTTTCATCTATAGTATAAAAATTAACAATTTTCTTTTTCAAATAGTAAGGTAAGGTAAAGACCTCAGTTAGGGACACTGTTAGTTTTCAAGAGTACAAGATTTAGATTTTCACTGTTATAGACGCTTCAGTCACAAATTTTTTTATTAGCATAAGTGAAGTACTCAGGAACAGTATTTATATCTGCCGTCCGACAAGGTAGACATTCACTTATATCCACCTGGAAGGGAATCCAACTAATGCTGCTGAGCGAAGGGGAAATGTACACGCTGCTCTCTGAATGGCTTCTTTGCCACTTGGAGTTGCGTGATAGTAGATGCCAAGCAGACATAAATTAGAATTATGCAGAGATATAAACACGAGAAGATTTAAGTGAGAATCGATATAACCGCGGTTCCATTGTAGTTTTTTTTTCATTCGAGTGAAGGCGTTAGTGACACCTACGATACACTGCTTTGAAAATTATTCCCTAGACATATTCATATACAATTTAATATATTGAAGCATGCTACTTTTTACTCAAACTTCATTGTATTTTGTGTTCAACTACATTTTTTAATAAATAAAGAAATTGATCTAGGGTGTCACTAACTGGGATCTCCACCTTACGAAGGGTTGCGCATTTTGTTTAAATTAAGTGATCTTACAAAATCCGTTAGCATAATTTAAGAAGCCTATACCTACCTTAAGTTTTTCTTGAGATCTTCTATCATGTGAGACTCCTCCCTAGGGCCCATTACTATTTATGGTATTTTGTTTCAGGCATTAGTTACTCTACAGACACCCTTTTTATAAGCTATTTGTTGCCATACTTTTTTGGCCTTTACTTTGATACACTTCTTTTGTCAGTCATTCATCTTTTATTCTCTCACCATGCCCAAACTATTTAAAAGAATTTATTAGAAATGTCAACTAGTATCTCCTTTTTAGTGTATGCTTGTTATTCTGCCATAACAGCCTTAACAACTGCAAACACTAACCACGTACTCTCACTGTCTCGAATTCCACACCTTTTTCGTCAAAGAGTGTCATTCTTAGATACTTTTCCATCAATACAATAAAGACCCATTAGGACATAATACATTCATATCGCGCTTTTATTTAGGACAACAAATTCATTGAAAACTTTTCCCCTTACTTTCGAAAATTTTTCCATGATCTGTTTTAGGCTAAATGTTTGATTCCTGCATGTTCTTCCTAATATAAATCTACTTTGTACTTTCCATATATTTTCTTGTGTTATGTTTATTTCCCTACAAATAATTATATTTGAATATATTTGACTTACTTTACTCAATAAACTGATTCCTCTGCAGTGATTGCAGTAGCTTTTATATCTCTTTCATTATATCTCTTTCATTATCAATAATTCCCTAAAAGAGTCTCTTGAAGCGTCTAGTATCTCGTCTGTATCATCAATCATTTCACCTTTGCTATTTCTCATCCTTACAAGCTCTGTACTTTTATTTCCATTCATCAATTTTTCGTACAGTTTTTTTATTTCCTTCGAAGTCGTTTTGCATTTTCTTACCGCCTCCTGTTTTTAATTTTATATTTACTTTCCTTAACTAGTCGCTTCGCTTTCCTCTTTTTATATCTGTAATAATTTTCAAATCTATTTCTCTCCTCATCTCTAAGACCTGTGATGTTTAATGTTCTGGTAGAGGCATCTTTCTTTTCTTTTTGGACTGCCTAAATTTCATCATTCCACCATGCATCACCGAAAAATTCTTCCTGTAACCGCAACGCTACAAACTTCATTTAAACTCTTAACAATAACGATAACATATCCTTTTCTAAGCATATGCTAACTTAACTGTTTCCATTATCATTTGTTCATCGATCCCCAAAATTACCTATAATCCTTTTTGTATCCTGATATTGGGTGCTCACGCATCCATTCACATCTCCTAGCGAACTCATTTTTTCCGTATGATTGCAAGTACTTATTGCATGATTTAAAATGTCACAGAAGCGTGTTTTACATCTCTCGAATCACTACCAACTAGGGCGTTACATGTTATTATTCATAATCTTCTAATTCATAGCTTTTATCTCATCACGCGCATAAGCACTGTGAGTCACTTTGAGAACAACCGTTTTTTTCTTCGTGTATTTCCCTTCCGGGATGTCGATGCGACGAATTCTGATACGACAGGTCCTACTGTATTCACTTAAAAATGGCATAAATCGATTTTGTAAGACGAGTCGGATGAAAATGATTAGTTCTAGCCCATAACGTGTATTTCAGAAATTTGACTCTTACGCTCTTTTGCTTTGAGGCCCTTTAGTTAATCTTGTGATCATCACAATTCTTTATTTTCTTGTTTCAGAACTATATGCTTCGGGAGAAGATCCATTTTGGCCATATTATGGCGAAAACTCTTCCCAACATAGTAGTCCATTGCCTCACTTAGCTCCTGACCAATATCACAACAATCCCAATCAGCAATATCAGAACTTAAGTGGCCTATATAACCCAATCCCCCAATATTCGCCATCCTCGCCATATGTTGGTCAACCTTCTCACCCATATCCTCACAGAGCTCTTACCCTAGAGGAACACCAAGCTACTCCAGAATATCATTACCCACCTGCTGAGTATAATCCTAGCTTAATTGGCTCCTCCAGTTCATTTACTGACCAAGCTTCTCTCCAAAATCCTTACCAATATCTTTCCACAAATGCTCGCCCAGCTACTTCGCAAAATCAAAGTGGCATTGAACCAACCTATACTATTCAATATTTGGGGAAAGAGATTGGGATTTGGAAAACTGATCTTCATAAAGTGTACCATGTTCAGCTTTTAGGCCATAATATTTTTCCAGACGCTTCATACAAAAGTCGAAAAATGTACATAACCCGTGGTATATTTGAGGCAGACTTCTCTATTATCGTGTACATAAATGAAGATAATCAAGTTATGGCAGCTACAATTCCACCGGACCCAGTAGGTACGAATTAATGTTGCATAATTTTTTGTCCAAGCGTCTTGTGATATCTTCATTTTAATGTTAAAAACGTTAAATTCTGTAAAATATGTGCTTATGGAAAATGAAGAGGAAACTTTCTTTATTTTAATTGTTTTGACGAGAATATTTAGTAGCAAAATTAAAGAAGTAAAATAAATTTTTTCTCCAATTTATTTATTCTTTAATACAATAATATTTTTATTTATCAAATATTGTTAAAACTGATTGAGCAAGATGTTTATTTTTTCGACAAACTGGTCATTTTTGCAACAATAAATATTACAAAAATAACGAGGTGATCGAAACAATTTAACGTCTTGTTTATTCAAACTCCAATAGTCGACACCATTTAAAATATAAATTTTAATTGGTAAAAGATGTTTGAAATATGATATAAACACGCAGTATACCTGTACTCATGCGATCTCTGCCAAATAGAAAGTATAAAGTCAAAAAAGTGTCGAGAAAAGCTTAAAGTTAAAAAATAACTACCAGTGAAAAATTTTCAGAACGATTTAATAAAATTGACGACACTGGATATTTGATTAGGAAGCAAACTATGCCGCCAAATGATAACTCCGTGAACATTAATCACTATCAAATAGCATAATTGCCGTTGTCGGCATCAAAAGTAATCTTATAAAATATCTAATTTCACAAAATTTCAATCATTTGGCCCAAAATTTGACAGTACAGTTTTTAAATGGATTTCTACGTTTTGGGACCCCCTAAATCCGAAAATCAAGTTTTTTTACGATGGGGTCTGTCTGTCTGTCCGTCCAGACGTCCATCAGTAAAAACGCCAACACTCGAAAAAGTGAATGGATCAAATCGATCGTTGGCACCATTTTTTGGTCCTAAAGGAAAGTACCAGTTCATTAACCGGCCATTTTAGTTAAAAATACAAACAGTTAAAGCATTTTCAAAAATCTTAGAAGCATTTTTTTTAAATTTCAAAATTCTATTTACGGCTATTCGTAGTATTCAGAAAGCCAAACAATTCATCCTGAAGACTTTTTTCGATCAAAATGAAATTATCAGTGTTCTAGCATTTGTAATATTTAAAAATCAATCGAAAATTAAAATTTTAAGCCAAGCAATGCATGATATGATAGAAAAAATAAAGAGAAGAGACATTGCTTTTTCAAAGCCCTGCAAGATGATTGTAACAACTTTTTGGACTTTCTTGAAAACATGAAGATTGAAATTCTGATTGCACGAAAAATAAAAAAAAAATCCAATTTTTAGTCAAACTAGGCACTTCTTGATAGGACGAGTTTTTTTGTTTTATTTGTGAAAAATATTATTGAAAATAAAAAAATTAAATTTGTGAAAATACAAAAAAATTTACGACAAAAATTTTTTTAAAGTATTTTTCACACGAAAAAAGCTACAAATTTGTTATGAATCCCTTTTTGATAAGACGCGTAATTATGGTTTAATTCATTAAAATAAAATAAAAATTAAAAATTTGTGCAAAAGCAACAAAAGGTACGAAAACAAATGGCTAGAAAAAAGTTGCTCGTCCAATAAAGAGATAAAAATTTGTTATAATTTATTACATTCTCATCATTTAAGATTGACAAAGTATTATAATTTTCCGAAATTTAACACAACTAGATTCAAATTTGGAATCAAAAGATGCAAAATACGAAGAAAACTTCTTAAAGCGAAATTATAGTTTTGAAAAAATCCTATGAAATGTCTTTTAACCATTTTTCAATAGGACTAGTCAATTTGTTATTATCGGTCAAAAGTAATATGCAGAAAATAAAAAATTTCAATAATACGCCAAAAAAACGCGAGACACGTAAAACATCTAAAAGAAGACTCGTGGGATCTTTTATTTTAACCTTACAAAATAATAATGTAAAAAAATACTTTTCTTAGCATAAGAACGCGAGATAGAGAAAAATTTCTGAAAAAAGGATGATAGTTTTTTAATTATTTTAAGGTGGTTCAGAAAATACATACTTATGAATACCTGTTGAAAATCGAGCGCACAGCGCGAGTCACACGATGAGAATGTGTACCTCGAAGCCAACAGAGCTTTGAGCAACTTAATCTTTCCTTATACTTCATTAAGTTGAAAATTCAGAATATGAAGACGTGTATAAATACTGCGATCTAAAAGAGATCGTGTTGATAAAGTTTCATTACAGCATTCCGAATGCAACGAATAAATATCCGAACGCTAAGCGAGAGATGTAACTATGTCCGGGCGCGAAGCGCGCGGTAATCCATTATTGAGCGCAAAGCACGAAATGTAACTGAGGCGCGCTTCAGGCGCGCTAAAGGTGTTCGCATAAGAAAATACGTGTGCATTATGCTCGAAACGACTCACGCACGAGCCGTCCGTGCACAAACACAGAGCGCCATCCAATCCAGCGCGATTTGTTGTGCTGCTGCGATACGAGCTGCTTACGTACGGTTAACCTATCGAACCGTCACTCAAGAATCAGAAGTTTTCGACGTTGCCAATTTGGTTTATTATATTATTTGATTA
>NC_046657.1:127843893-127846077 GCF_010883055.1 Belonocnema kinseyi | reverse complement strand
ATATTTATTAAAATTATGCTATCCACAAAATGCACATGAATAACTAAGACGCTTCTCAGAGATATTCGAAATATTAAAAACATATTACTTTCGAAAATAGGTTTTTATGCCGGCTTTTTTCACAATGATAAATACTACACTTTCTCCCTGAACACACCAATATTGGCAACGTCGCAAACTTCTGCTTCTTGAGTGTCGGTCCGACAGGTGAACAGTACGTTGCCAGGTCGGACCGCAGCAGCGCGACAGATCGCACGAGATTGGTTGGCGCTCTGTGTGTGTGCACAGACGGTTCGTGCTTGAGCCGTTTTCAGCATACTGCACGCGTATTGTCTTGTGTAAACACCTTAAAACTTACGACCCCGGTGCGTAACACGCGAAGAGATTGTCCACAGAAAGCAGGCAGATTTTTAACTTTAAAATTTGTTTAGCACGAAAAACTTATGAAATTGTTTTTTAAGTTTTGAATCATCCGTCTTCTAATTGCTTCCGGAGTCCTCAATTTTTAAAGACATAATTAACTACGAGAACACTATAATATTCTCAAATTTTCGGCGCTGAAATAAGAAAGTGTAAAGTTCTTTATTCCTTTTTTCTGGTAATATTTCACTATTCAGTTTCATACGATTGATTCATTTTATCTACTTTAATTAAGAATTGTTGTGCTTGTACTCTTGAGATTGATTTTTTATATTTACCTAATCGCAAACCTCTTTTTTCTAGACGGCCTCACGATGCACCAGACAAAATTCTACATTATTTGTTTTCAAAGTATTTTTGTTGTGATTCACGAGAGGTATAATAGGCGCGAACTGAAAGAATTGAAACTTGATGCAGGTAAACTAGTTGTTCCAGAAGGTCCTGGCGATCGTGAGAAGTATGGTATTCAAGAAGTGCCGAAATCTATTGGCGGCATTCGCTTTTACGTTACCGTACAAACCAAGCCAAAATTCAGAGTTTTGAGAGGTTATCTTGACCCAGAGAACGCCTCCCAAGACTTAACTCAAACCCCTAAGCCTAAGCAGAAGAAGAAGAACCGCAACACAAAACAGAACTGAGTGATTGTTTGAACATACTTTGTAAAGAAACAAGCATCTTGTTAATTATATAATAGATTAGGAAACGCATATGTTTCGAACATTTCTGTTTGTCAGCTAAACCTATTATGAAAAAATTAATTTTAGTTTATTTTTAATTGTAATAGTTATAATTTTCTTGTGAATGTCAGTGGTAGCTGCAGTGAAACCTGGATTCCATTTCCATTTCATGTTTTCGAGAATTGACGCCGCTTGGTGGGGATTGATGAGAGGACTGGCGGGAGAATGTGCAGTGCTCACTCAAGCGTCACAAAACAGAATGTGGAAAAAGAAAGTGAGAAAACAGGAGAGAGACCAAATCGTTTCGAATCTCTGGATTTAATGTTACGATCAGTTCAGAACTGGAAATTAAATCTAGGATAGACCGCATTAATATTTCTATTAATATTGAATATAATAACCACAAGTTTCCAAAATAATAATAAATTAATAAACAAATAAAGTACTATCCACAAGTTACGTAGTAGTTTTAAAATACTGTGGAGCAAACATGAACTTTAATAGTTGTTTAAACCATTATACTTAACTTTGCACTGACTCAATAGAACCAAATCAGAAAATGGAAATATGTTTAATTAAAACTTTATTACATTCGCTTGCATAGTCTAAAATTAATTCATACCATAATTAAGGGCCCATTTAGGTTTCTCTCATTTTCACGCATGCCACTGCTAGCTTGAGGTTGTAACGTGTTGGTATATTACTAACAGCCTTTTGTCGCTTCAATTTAATATAGTAGCTTCTCCTAACAAGCCATCCTGCGCGGAGAACATCCTTATATAACGGAGAAAGCAAAGACCCGTTCAATCAGCATAGGGTGGGGACCGCCAGCCAATCATAGCAAGGCAAGTTCTGCACGCAAGGGCACGCAGTGCAACGAGAGGCCAGCTCGCGCAGTGATCCCAGATCTGAAACGAGACGTGGTCCAATACTATGACACGTCTATGTCCGTGTGAATATGAGAGGAGAATATATAAATGCCTGGGTTGCGCGTGCAACCCATTTCTCCTCTTCTGAATTTGAAAACTCGAAGGTGCACGATTGCCGGTCGGAACACTTCGGCGGTTCTATTTATATCTCTATCTGC
>NC_046657.1:127835904-127843793 GCF_010883055.1 Belonocnema kinseyi | reverse complement strand
TAGGAAATTGGTGATTTTGGAATTCATCTCGTTTGGATAAAAACTCAATTATTTGATTGAAAAATTAATTATTTTGTTGAAAATGTAACTATATTGTAAAAAGTCTTCTTTTCTATCAAAAATTCAACTACGCTGTTAAAATTTTTATTTCTTTTATTTAAAGGTTCATCTCTTTCGTTGAAAATAAATTTTTGTAACTGACAATTAATCTATACCATTTTTGGTTAAAAAATCATGTGTTTTGTTAACAATTCGTCTTCCTTTGTAGAAATTAAATTGCTTTATGGAAAATTTATACTTTTTGATTAAAAATTACATATTTCGGTTGAATTATCTACTGTAAATATTTTTTGGTTGCAAAGCCGTTTTGTTGTAAATGCAACTATATTGTTAAAAATTAAAATCATAATTTTTGGGTGGAAAATTCGATTATTCACTTAAAGTTGAACAATTAAAATTTTGGTTGAAAAGTCATAATTAAATTCAATTAATATTTATATAATTTATATTTTATACTTGAAGTAACGTAACCTCAAAATATACGCATTAAAGAAGCGCGCGAAGTATTCAAATCATGAGAATCGCCAGCCTAGCATCGAAATCTGGAAATATTAAAATGCCAATCTCTTCATATTATTTCAAAGCAGATAGAGATATAAATAGAACAGCAAAGTATTCCGACCGGTAATCGTGCACCTTCGAGTTTTTAAATTCAGAAGAGGAGAAATGGGTTGCGCGCGCAACCCAGGCATTTATATCGTTTCCTACCATATTCACACGGCCATAGACGTGTCATAATATTGGACCACGTCTCGTTTCAGATCTGGGATCAGTGAGCTTGCGTCGTATCTTCACTCGAGTCCTGAGGCTCTTAAAGAGTATCAGAACCGGGGTATCTGCTCTAGAGGAGTGTAGTTTGGCTCGATCGTCGTTCGGTTGGATGTAGGCCTGTTTTATTTCAATATGTTGCGTTGGATTCCAAGTAAGTAACGTGTGATTTCTCTTGGAGTCTCTAGCATAGTCGAAGCGTGCTATGATTGAGGCCATTTTTTCAACTTTTAGAATCAATTATTATTAATTATCCGAATTTTGACTTCTTTTATTATGGTTAATTTTGCACACGCCATATATAAAGGAAACCTCTAGTTTTCTAAGGGGTAGCCGCGACTACCCCTCGGCCTGCTAGTGTTCCTTTTTAAATGGTGAAGCGACCGAAATTTATTTAACTTTTCGTTCATTTGGAGAAACACGTCTCTCCTAGGGGTCTCAAAGAGGATTTAAATGGGGATTGTTAAAAAAGAGATTCAAGTCTAAAAATAAATAACGCGCTACACTTATGTCTGTGAGGAGTGCCTGCGATCACTCCCTGGCTTCGTAAGTTAATTTTTATTTCAATTATTTCGCCATTACGTATTTTATTGCTAATCTATAATTTTATCGGGAATAAAGAAAAATAAAATAAAGCCAAGTGCTCACCAAATAATTGAACAACGTTCAATGAGGCTTTCAGTAAAGCTATGGAATTTAAAAACGAGAGTTATGGTTCGTGGCAATGATTCTCTGGCTTACAGTCAATGATTGTAAGACTGATATTTTCCAGAGAATCAAGGATATTTTCCTTATTCTACCATATAAAATAAGCTATGAGGATCCACACTGAACTTCAATATTTCGTCTCTGGAGGCCTACATTAAAGAAGCACCCATTCAAGCTGTTAAGTGGTTTTCTTATAATTGTTTACTCAGATTTTAGGAAACCCAAACAAAATTTTGAATTAGCTTCACAATATTATTTTCTCTTTCCAGAATAAATTGTCAAAGTTTCCAAGGCCAAGATAGCTAGTTAGGTTGACGGACATGATGAGTATTTAATATTATTTTTAAAGTTTTTTTATTTTCTATTTAATTTTTGAAATAAGATAAAACAATAAAATCTCCTTCACGTTCGATAAAAACTATAAAATAAACATCTTTAGATATTTTATGTCATCCTTACACAAGGGAAAAGGTTGAAATGGGAAGGGGAAAAGAAGAAGGAAAATGGAAAACAGAGAAAAGGGTAAAGGAACGGGGAAAGTTTAAAAAGGGAAAGGTTAAAAGGAGAAGGGAAAAGAGAAGCATAAAAAGGGAGTAGGAAAAGCGGAGGGAGAAAAGAAAATGAGAAACCGAAAAGGGTAAAGAGGGAAAGGAAAAGGGGAAAAGAAAAAAAAGAAGAAAGGGTAGAATAGGAAAAACAACAAGGGTAAAGGGAACAGCAAAATGGATAAAGGGAAGAGGGTGTGAGGAAAAAGGAAAACGGTACAGAGGAATGGGAAATAATAAGAAAAAGTGAAAATGGAAAAGGAAAATGAAAAAGGGAAAGTGAGAAAAGGGATATGGGTGAAGGGAACAGGGAAAGCATAAAAGGGAAAAGGTTGAAGGGGAAAGAGAAACAGTAAAAAGGAATGGAAAAAATAAAAGAGAAGGAGAAAATGAGAAACCGAAAAGAAGGTGAAAAGGGGAAAGTAAAAAAGGCGAGACTAAACGGTTAAGGGGATTCGGTAATGGAAAAGGAAAATGCAAGGAGAAAATGAAAAAGAGAAAAATAGGAAGAAATATGGTAAAGGGTGGAACGGAAATGCGGAGTAAGGAAAAAAGAGGAAAACAAGAAAGGGGAACAACTAAAAAGGGAAAAGGGAAATTGTAAAGGATAATGAGATAAGGAAAAAGAAAATGAAAGGGAAAAATAGTGAAAAGGAGAACTAAAAGAGATACAGAGAGATTTCTCCATCCAGATTCTGTCCCACCGTGCCCACCAAACTACTTTCATTTGCTTTACATGCTTGTTTTCAAGGACGGTTGGACAAAAAACATAATGTGTATCAAGGGCGTAAGGCTATTTTACCTCGTGTGACTTCCGTGCTCGCTTCGCGGTTGTCAAATTAGCCTTACTTACACCCTCGATACTCAATGCACTCTATTTAATTTTGAACTAAAGAAGATTAATTTAGAATCTGAATTTACTCAATTTTGCCTTTAAAATCCATCTTTGTTAAGAGAAAAATGTAATAATTTGGCTAAAAATTAACATTTTTGTTTAAAAATTCATTTTTAGAATTATATATTCATAATTTTAATTCAAAATTCATCTTTTCGATTGCGAAATGAGATATTTGCTTAAAAGTTCTTTTTTTCTTTGGCTAAAACTTCTGAAAGTTTTACTAAGAAAATTTAACACTTCTAGTTGAAATTCCAACTATGGTGTTTGAAATTTTTTTTTCAATTAATTTATTCAAATTAAAAATGTCACTATCATAGATAAATATACTATGCTTTTAGCTAAAAATTCATCTGTTTGTGTGAAAATTAATTTTTGAAGTCACACTTATTTTGTTATGGATGAAATATCTTCTTTAGTGGTAAATGTGTCTTTGAAATAAATAAATCTTTTGGTTACAAATCAATCATTTTGGTTGCAAATTTGATTATTTTAGTTGAAAATTCATCACGTTGTTTGGAAATTTACCTTTTTTAATTATTATTTTGTTTGCATGATTTTTTTAACGAAAAATGTGACTGTTCCAATTAAGAATTAAGTTGGAAATGTATTTTGTTGAAAATTATTTCATGTGTCCTTCTCTAGATGAAAATTTACCAGTAAGAAGATTTATTTTCTACCATCAAAAACGGATTTTAAATTAAAGATTTCTATTCCCAGATATGCCAAAAAAGTATAATTTTATGTTCTTTAGGATTCCGTAAAATTTAAGGAAAAACTCAAGTCAGTTTTAAGCATATTTAGAAACTTCAGAAGGTTAGAAGTTAATTATCTTTTAAAGTAACTCGAATTAATATTTCTACAATTTTGAAAATCTTACGACATTCTTCAAAACACTACCTTAAACTTAATTTTTGAAAATTAGATATCAGCTTAAATTTTACCGTGAACTTAAAAGACATTTTTGCCGTTGTGAAATCCTTTTAATTCTTTAATGAACTTACTTCCAAGAATTAAACAATTTACATTTTTTTAAACTTTTTGGAAGAGGTTTTCAACTTTTACATCCATTTTGAATTTTTTGAAATATTCTTAATGTCTATTAAGGTTACTCGAATTTCGTATAAAATTTTATTCTCCCGGTAATTGAAAGCTTCGTAGGCAATAACCTTTTCTGAAATTTTTGGAAATAATTCAATATGCCTTGCAATATTTGTCACATTTATTCTAAAGTTTATTTTTCAAGATAAGAAAAAAAATTAGGATTCAAATTTCTAGGAGGATTTCTGCGTAGATTTTTCCGGATGTAATGGAGTGCAAGGTCTATTAACTGATGCTTTTGATTAAATCATATTACTCTGACCTAAATGATTTTTTTTCTTTCACAGCTTAGTCTACGGACACCGGAAATTTTAATAATTGGAAGATTTCAAAATGTTGGTTGAGTCATGAAATATATGTCAGCATACGTATATACAGCGGTGAGAAGGTTCTAAATTTCTAATTTAACGTTTACGGATTCTTTCGATGAAAAATGAAGATCCTAATTCAGACTTTGTTTCTGGCAATCACAGTTTTTCTTAAATTTAGTGCTAAGTTTACCTAATATAATATAAAATTTGTGAAATTTTAAGGAAAAATTTGAAACATGTTACAGAATCTTCTTAAATCAATATATTTAGATCTAATATTTTTTATACTAAATTAAAATTTTTTTCAAATTCAAGCTTGAAAATGTTTAATCTTTCAATCTTATTATTTCAAAAATTATCATTTTTTAAATATGAATCACTTAAAATTTTAAATTCGAAAAAAATTAATCATAATAATAAGTAAAAGAATATCTCTGGAACAAATTTTTTCGCTAAAAAATGTAATTTTTTAATTTTTCGAAAACGATGAGAAATATTGCACGAGAACCAGAATATTTAAAAGTAATCTGTATTATAATCACAGATAGTTAGCAACAGACAATGTGGATGTCTTTTTCATCAAATTTGCGAAATAACAGAAAATACTTAGCGTAATTTTAACAGTAGAAAGGCCGAAGGGTCCAATTTGGACCTTGTTGACATTCAAAACGCTGCTGTCTCCTTCAAAAGTTTTTTTGGGGCACCGACGTTTTATGACTTTCCCTATGATTAAATACTTATTATCAATGCAAAATTGCTTAAAACTGTGAAAATGTGGCTAGGGTCCAATTTGGAGCCTCCGGCCTTCTAGGTATGCAATTTTTCCGGCCCTTCCAGTGTTAACACACACTGATGTAAAAGTTTTACAAATTCAAAAATTAAATTTTGTTTAAAAAAAGATCTACTTTCTCTACTCTACTGGCATTCGAACCACGAAAGTTCAAAATGCTAATCGGGAGCTTTACCATTAAGCTATTAGAGGGATCAAAAGAAGAATGCCTTTTCACAAATACTCGCTTTCTCCAGCCAAGTTTGAAATTTATGATACGAGTAATTTGGAAGGTATCTGTATTATCATTGAGATAGCTCAAGATAACTTGTAGTTGTGAAAAAGGATTCTTGTTGCGATACCTCTAATAGCTTGATGGGAAAGAAACCAACCCGCAATCGGAAGTTCTGTGGTTCTGTTTCTAGAGTAGCGATGAGAGTATATATTTTTCTTTAAATTTAATTTATGAATTTAAAAAATGTATTCTCTATTCTGTCTCAAAATTACGTTTAGTATTTTCTTTTATTTATAGAGTTTGGTGTAAAAGCTTGAGATAGTATGTATTTCTCAAAAAATATTCTCCTTTCAATCTCTCTTATAGCTTAATGGAAAAATACCCGACTGGCAATCGGAAGTGTTGTGGTTAGATTCTCAGTCGAGCGACGCGAGTACATCTTTTTTCAGAAAAAGTTTAATTTAAAAAAAAATTTAATGTATTATCCATCGTGTCTCAAAATGACGTTCAGTATTTTCTGTTATTTGAAGAGTTTAGTGAAAAAGTTATTTAAACTGATTTATGGTTACTATCTGTAACGATAATACAGATTCCTTTAAAATAACTCGTATTATAAATGTAAGACCTGGCTTGAGATAACGTGTATTTATGAAAAGGGATTCTTCTTTTTATCGATTTTGAAGGAGTTTTCAACACAATAATATTTCAAAATTTAGACGCAGACCAATATCTATTTTTAAATTAATGAGTTGAAGGTTGTCGCGATTCCAGTTGCACAATTTTAACTGAAAAAATGCAGATAAAAACGTTAGACAATCAAATTAAAAGTTTCAATGTTAATAATTTTAAAAAGGAAACTAATTATTTAACCATTATTCAAATAATACTCTCCCCTATTAACTGTGTGCACATTTGATGTATTTTATTCGCGAAAACTAAGTACAGAATATCTGTTGATGAAAATGTTTAAAGAAAAAGTTGTGAATAAATTTTTTCTTTGTCGTTTGTTCGTTATTGATAAAAAATATTTTTTTAAATCTTAGTGAATTTTATTATATTTTATTGTTGATATTAAAGGATCATTTTAACCAATGAATAGCATCGTTAAGCAATTAATGAAAAAAATAAACAATTGATTGATTGATTAATTGATTGGATGTTTAACCTATTATGTACTTCACTTAAGTGATGTAATTTTTAGAAATTCGAAAATGAATCAAGTAACTGGCAGTAATTTTACAAAAAGTTACTATGAATTACTTCAAATAATTTTAAAATGATTAAATTTTGGCTTAAAATTGTTTAATTCCGTTCATAAAAGATACTAAGTTAAAACGTTAAACGTTTGATATTTTTCTCATTAAATACACAGCACCACAATATTTTTTGAAAAGTTTACTGGGACCTGAATATGTGTGCTATATATTTTTTGGGCCGCTGAACTTAAATCTATAGCAGAATTGTGCCGGATTTAGAGTAAATTAAAAGAAAACAGGCTAAAAAGCTTTAGATTTACAAACGCTATATTAACATTTATTTTACTCAGTTATTTACTTTTTCATAGATCCTTCCTCCATTCTACCACCCAGAAAACTTCAGGGCGACCAATTCCAAGCCTATAAGTCCCAAGTTCTAACACCCTTAGCTCACCAACCCCAAGTATACCAACCGCAAGCCTATAAACCCCAAGCTCAGAAACTAAAAGCTCATAAATCTCAAACACACAAACACCAAACTTAACCACTCAAAACCCACAAACCCCAAACCCATACACCCCAAATCCACAAACGCCAAACCCACCCAACTTAATACCACACACCCCAAACCCACATATCTCTAATCTACGTACCCCGAATCTTTACAGACCAAGCCAACCAACTTCAAGCTTTGCACAAACTCCCAACTTACACACCTCAAAACTTTATACCCCACATCCATTAATCTGAAGGTCTGCATATCATGCAAACCTACATACCCTAAACCCACTCACCTCAAATCGACACACCCCAAATATACACAACGCTAACTCAACAACTTCAAGCCCATGAAACCCAAACCTAAACATCCCAACACCACACATTCCAAACTCTCTAACATCAAACCATCGAACCTTAAAAGTCATTTACCCTAAACCCGCGAATTCGAAGACCCCAAACTGACAAGGACTAAATCTGCACAGCCCTAACCCTTAAAACCTAAAGCTTTAAATTCAAAGCTCACGAACCTCACACCTACACACTGCATACTCACGCACATCAAACACGCATACCCTAAATCTAAAGACTCCAAACCGTTACACCCCAACCTTAAATACCCCAAATTTACCAACATGAAACCAATGAATTCCAAACCTACAAACCCCAAGTCTAAGGTAATATGGCCCGAACTCCAATCTTTACCAGGTGTATACATATGAAACCGGTATTTTTTCAAGAAAAAAACACATTAATTTCAAGAGAATGATAACAAATATTTTATTCAAAGTATGCGCCCTCGC
>NC_046657.1:127810484-127835804 GCF_010883055.1 Belonocnema kinseyi | reverse complement strand
GTTGTTCTGCGAGCTGTTTTTGCGTCTGACCATCGTCTTCATCCAGCAAAGCCTGCAATTCGACGTCCTCAAACGATTTCGGTGGTTTGCCGCGGTCTGCGTTTCTCACATCAAAATTGCCACTTTTGAACTTGTTAAACCACTCATTACACTGCGCTCGACCAAGAGCATGCTCTCCGTAAGCTTTGACAAGCATTCGATGAGATTCTATCGCCGATTTACCCAAATGGAAACAGAAAATTAATGCTCCCCGCAATTCGTTGTTTGAAGGCACGTATTTCGACATTTTCAAGAGCGAAAAAAATCACGATGTCATATGAAACTTGAAATTTTTGGTATTGGATATTGTCGACAGATGACAATACGCCAATTAGCACAAATGGTAAGTTCCGACAGTGCCTACAAGTGTGCCTACTGGCCGCTAAATGGCAATACCGGTTTCATATGTATACACCTGGTAGCCCACAAGTCTCAAACCCAAAAATCGTGGGCTATGGGTTGGGGTTTATAGGCTTAAGGTTTATGGGTTTCGGTTGTGTAGATTTGTGGTTCGTATGTTTAGGGTGTGTGGATTTGGAGTTAGTGGGTTTGGAGTATGTGGGTTAAGGGTATGTTGGGTATGTTGGCGGACTTATAATGTCAGGGTGCGGGGTCTCTAGATTTAGGGTATGTGTGTTTGGGTATGTGGGTTTGGAGTTTGTGAGTCAGGGTTTGTGGTTTTGGGGTTTGTGGGTTTAGACTGAATGAATTTGAGGTTCGGGGCTTTGGGGTTTGTAGGTTCGGGGTGTGTTGGGTTGGAGTGTGTAGGTTCGGATTTTATGGACTTGAAGTTGGAGTTTCGGTTCATCAGTTTTGGAGTGTATGGGTTTAGGGTATCTCGATTTGAAGTGAGTGGGTTTAGGGTATACAGGTTTGGGGTATGTGGAGAGCTTGAATTTGGTGGATTTCGGTTGTAAGGGTATGAAGCGTGTGGGTTTGGGGTTTTAGCAAAGCTTGAAGTTGGTGTTTTTGGGGTGTAAGTATTTGTGGTATCTAGATTTGGGGTTTTTGCAGGGCCTGAGGTTGTTGGGTTTGGTATATAATGGTTCGGGGTATATAGATTTGGAGTATGTGTGTTTGGAGTTTTTAGGTTTTTCGGGTGTTAGTTTTAAATGGGTGGTTTTGGGGTTTTTGGGTTTGAAGTAAGCGTGTTTGGTCCTTGTGGGTTTTTAGTGTATGGGTTTAGAGTGGGTGAGTTTGTGGTTTGTGAGTTTGAGGCTTACTATGAGCTTTCGGTTTCTCAATTTAAAATTCATAGGCTTGCGGTTGGTATACTTGGGGTTTGTGAGATAAGTGTATGTGAGCTTCGCGTCTGTAGGCTTGGAATTGGTGGCCTCTAGTTTTCTTGGTGGTAGAATGAAGAAAGGATGGATTATAAAGAAAAGAAACGAAGGATAAAAACATGTTAATATAACGTTTATAAATCCGAAATATTCTAGCCTGTTTTTTGTAATTCACTCTAATTCCTGACGTTCTGGCGTAATTCTGCGACCGTATTAGGGGACTTTTAAAATGAAGATTTGCTTAAACCCTGATAAAATATATTTTTTTAATCATTTACTTACTTCTAATTTATATTTCTCTTTGGCATTTCTCTTCTCCTAAAAATTATGTTTTTATTTACAATTTTTATAGAAAATTTACTTTTTGCTTAAAATTCATATTTTACTGTTAAAAAGTAACCGAAATCTTTTTTTTCTGAAGAAAATGTAACGCGATTGAATTGAATGCGATATGAAAATCTTTCATGGTTTCTAAATCGTTAATCATGATAAATTCCAAATTTTTCGCTGTACATTGTAGTATTTCATTCAAGATCTCAGACCCACAGCTTTATTTACATCATTTTGTCAACATAGCATAATGCACTATGAAAGGTAGGCTTTAATGATGACAGTTTCCTATATTTTAAATTTTTTTTGAAAGAATTTCTATCATCATTTTTCGATAAGGCTAAAAAATAAAGTATAATATATTGATAAGAAAAACTTATTTCTAGTACTTATTTAATTTTCATTGCCTACTTTTAATTCGCTCGACTCCCCAAGGGCTCGAAAGTATCAATGTCCAATTTTTTATGACGTGGCGGAAACAAATTATTAACTTTTTTCAATGTAAAACTTTCAACTTCTAACCTTTACAGTTACTCTTAGAATAGTGCAAAGCGTAATCCCTGTAAATTTTATTACGAAATCCCAAAATTGAGTGGCTGAGCACGAGATGAAATCAAAATAGAAATTAAATTTTGGTTTAGTGAAAAAATTGTTTTTTATATTTATTCCGAAAACTAAAAACCCACAACTTTTTTCATGAGAAAAAAAAAGATACGCAATTTAATTTCCTATCAAAATGTACGATTGAAAAATTAAAATTCGAAACAAAATGTTCCATTTCCACTTTCTTCACGTGGACAATAGTTTTACCCGTTTCGACCGTTCGCCTGATTCTTGCATCCCGGCCCTAAATTGTCCGCGCGGACTGGATATCTGACGGTTCGACAATGGAACTACGGTGGTTTAATTCTTCTGGGACCAGTTTGATTTGGCTAGCGAACGCACGACGTACCAGTGACCTGACAATATTGATTCTGCGGATGCGGGACCAGAGTAATCCCATACGTAGAACGCGTGCCGTTCGATGCTGATATACCAGCATTTCGTTAACATAGCCCGCGATGCGTTAGCGCATCGTGTCACGCTTCTTCCAAACTGTTGGTATACCAGCGTCGAACGGCACGCGTTCCACGTATGGGATTACTCTGGTGCCGCATCCGGGAAATCAATGTTGTCAGGTCACTGGTACGTCTTGCGTTCGCTAGCCAAATCAAGCTGGTCCCAGAAGAAATGAACCACCGTTGTTCCATTGTCGAACCGATAGATATCCAGTCCGCGCGGACAATATTCATTCTATGGTATCTAGTACCCGCCTTCACCCATATTTTTTTCGTGTATTATTAATTTCATGATAATGTTCTACGTTCCTTAATCTTTTCAGGTACTCTTCTTAATTTCTCTCGTTTATGTGCCATCTTCACTAACATCGCTATCCCTTGAACTAGAAGGATCACTAGCGCCAATAGGGCCTTTATTCTGAAAAAAAGCGTTTAATATCTTTTTCGAGATCATTGTTCTTTCTAAATCCTTCTTTGACTTTATGTGAGCAATAGTTAGAGTCGTCAGCAGCTATAAAAAGACCTTTTCCAAAAAGATGTAAAGGGGTTCGCCTAAATTTTGTGAATAACACTAAATCAGTAGATGAATAAAACCTCAAGTGATCAAGGAACTTCAAACCACTCATCTTTAGCCGTTATGTAGATGATATTTTTACGATTATTACTAAAGATAAAATCTAAGAACTAATTATTATATTCAATAGTATAGCAGAATTTGTACAGTTTACTTTGGAAATAGAAAACAATAATACGGGCCAGGCCCATATTTAAATTACTGTCCTCTCCATCAATTTAGTTCAAAAATTGAATTAGTTTAAGGCTTAATTAAAAGACACATCAAACTTAGTGCATTGCTATTAGAAAAGAAAACGTAGACCAATTAAAAATTACTTTGCAACAAAATAATTATACACCAGGGTTAATTCAAAGTGTCATTAAAGAAAGAGTACCCAAAATTTACAATAGCTCGATTAACAATGAAAAAAAATAACAAAAGGCTTAGGCAATATAGACAATCTGATTCTAGTTCACCCTTCGATAAGATGGTCCGTAAAGCGCAATGTCAGGCTTCTGGTTAATACAGCACCTTTATTTCAGTCGGGATACTGGAGAATTAGTTCAAGCATTAAAGCTGTTCTTAATTTTTGAAAAGATTTTTTTGTTCCTCTTGAGATTTAAATTTAAATTCTGCTCTTAATAGGCTTGTCAAGGTTTTTGTGAGTTTTAGAAATCGTTTTAAGTTTGCAGTAGTGCTCTACTGGTCCTAAAATCTATTTTATTTCTTTAGGGTTTCTTAGTTTTGGATGGGTCTTTTTTTATTCTACTCGATTAGGTTTTGTATCATGTTCTGTAACAAAATGTCCTAAAGATTCTGATTCGGGTCTAGGAGATTCAAATTCATCTGGCCAAAGCATTCTCTAAACCAAACAAATTTCGATTATATTCGAATTGCAGAAGCTTCATTAAACTCTGTTTCACCTTAGCAGTAAATGACGTTCTCCTTTATTGTGACAGAGCGATCCTCACCCATTTTGCCATTCAGCAGCCTCCGAGGGGCTATTCACTCTGAAGTGAAACGTTTCGAACGTTACATTTTTGGTGAAGTCTTTTAGAAATCACTAAAAACTATGAAAGCCGTAAACTTATAACGCTGAAGTCGCTGTAGCATTGATGAAGTCAGTAAAACTATACTTCACGTCGTAAGAATAAGGAAAGGGTCTTCATACATAGTAGCGAGTCATTTCGTATATCGGTGAAGT
Source organism: Belonocnema kinseyi (assembly GCF_010883055.1). Taxonomy (NCBI): domain Eukaryota; kingdom Metazoa; phylum Arthropoda; class Insecta; order Hymenoptera; family Cynipidae; genus Belonocnema; species Belonocnema kinseyi. Next base: position 127,831,334 of record NC_046657.1, on the reverse strand, counting down.
TTTCTAAATTTCCTGAATTCCCTAAAATGTTTCCAAATCCTTGAGTTCTACGAATTCCCTGAATTTGACGGTTTTGGTGAAATCCTTGTGTTCTCTGACTTCCTTCAATTCTCTGAATACCTTATATTCTCTGAATCCGTATTTCTAGAAATCCCTTAATTCCCGATCATTTGTGTTAAAATTACTTCTGAATAATGCGTGAACATGATAGTAATAGTTATTAAATATGTCTGCTGTGTAGCATTGTTCAGTGTTTAATTCTGATGTTGACAGATAAAGGCTACTATCTCATGAAGGAGTAAGTGCAATAACTCGAATTGTACAGTAGACAAAAGAGACTTTCTAACTTCAACTTATTCACTTTTATTTGACTAGACAATTCTTTTGAGCTATAACTTAGCTCTATCGAATCGCGAAAAATGAGCTTAAATGCGAGAAACTATAGGTAAAAAAGGATTTTCAATAGAAATTCGCGTCCCAAAGATACTGCACCTAACACAGAAAAAGGTGCATAAATTTTTTTATTTGAAAAAATTAAAAATATAGCACATTGTGGTATCACTTATTTTTATTGAATTGTAAAAATAAACAGCTACAGACAATTTGGCGCTTACGCTCTTATGCCTCAAAACCTTTAAGTCAAGCTTTTCATAACTACAAATCTTTTTTTTTATTTTTTTCAGAACTGTATGCTGCAGATGAAGATCCATTCTTGCAATATTATAGTCAATCATCTCCCCAACATAGTAACCCATTCCCTCCCCTAAGTACTGGCGAATATGAAAATGATCATAATCATGAATACCATAACTCAATTAACCTACATAACCTATTCCTCCCACAGAATTCATCCTTACCACATAATGACTAACCTTCGAGTCCATATCCTCGCCAACATCTTAATTTACATGAACAGCAACATATTTTCAAATATCCTAACACACCTTTAGGGGAATATCCTAACTTGATTGGCTCACATAACTCTTCCGATATACATAGTGACCAATATTCTCACCAAATTAGTAGCCCAACTCTCCCACCTAACCCAAATCCACTTCACGAGTCTGTTATCCAAAATAACTAACCCATTTCAGATGACCCTCCACCAACTTCTACTATCAATTATTTGAACAGGGTAATTGGGATTTGGAGAAATGATCAACAAGTGTACCATGTTCAGCTTCTTGGTTCAAATATTTATCCAGATAAGGAGTATAAAAAGGATAAAATGTACATAACCCGTGGTATATTTGAGAAAGACTTCCATATTGTCGAGTACATAAATGAGAATAGTGAAGTTATAGGAGCTACGCTTTCACCGGACAAAGAAGGTATAAATAAAAGTGGAATGAGATATTGAGTGTGCGTAGAACCTTAAGGAAAAATTGTGGCTCCGGATGCAATATGGGAACAGTCGCGATAAAAATTAATGTGCAAGCGTCTCCCCAGAAAAAGTGGTTACAAAAAAGATCTGTAACCGTTTTAGAACACAAAAGGACGTGTTCTAGAACAGTTTAGTAAAAGGTTACGGACATGCGAGTAACTATGTCATCCTCCATACGCTAGAAAAATTCTGTAACAGTTCTAGAGCACTGTGGCAACCGATATGTAACATTTCCACAACAATTCTAGAACTCAATTACAAATTTTTTGTAACAAACCTTTAACAAATCTAGAACGCTGACAACCGATCTGTAACAATTCTAAAAGTTTGGTTATTCCAGAGATAACCCGTCGGAATATCCTGCGAGACGAAAATTTTGGTATCCCCATGGACATAGTTTGATATGGGATAGCGCGTACGTAGTCCCGACTAAAAAAATTATACGTCCGAGATATTCATATTCGGGATATTCGCATGAGTCAGCTTGACCATAGTGTTAGCAAAGTAATCTTTGCTCCTAATTTGTTCTAGATGACACTTGTAACAGGAATCTAGAACTTCGAAATAACACTCTTACGACACAGTTCTAAAATAAACTTGAACCAAATATTATAAGAGCGACTGTGATCAGTTTGTTCTAGAGCAATACCATAGCAACTGTTATAGAACAGTGCTGTCAGATAGTTCTAGAACAGATCTATCACAATTTTGTCACAGTGTTCTAGAGCACTGCTACCTTTTTGTTCTAGAACAGTTCGGTCACAATTTTGTCACAGTGTTCTAGAACGCTGTTACTTTTTTGTTCTGGAACAATCCTGAAACCATCTTGTAACAACTGTTGTGGAACACAGTTCCTTTTTTGAACCTGTACAGTTACACAACGTGTTTGCTGGGTCCTAATATCTACACTTTAATTTTAAGTCAACTAAAATTTTTTAAATATAGGCCTTTGTAGAATGTCAAGAAAATAATTTTGTTTCCGATTCATATTTTTAATCAGAAATTTAAAAGTTATATAGTTGGTCCCCTACTTCAATTATTTTTTAATGCGATACTAATATTTTTATATTCGAAATATTGTTAAAACTGTTTGAAATATTGTGAAAACACGCAGTATACTCTACAAAATCTCTACAAATCTGTACAAAATAAAAAAGAAAATTAAAGTTTTCTTATATATAATAATAAAGTGAAACTGATACAGTGCCGGTTTTGAGACTTGTGGTGATTGGAATTGAACCCGATTGATTTCTGTTTTTCTTTCGTTTGACTACACCAGAGCGGAAGTCGTACATCCCGCATAGCTCCTTTTACTCCAAATCATGGTGCGCCCAGCGCTCCCAAGTTTAGAAAGGTTTTAAACTGCGCTTGCGTTGCGTCAGGAACCCGATTGGTTACTGCTGGCGCGCGCATTTTAAATTATATAAATATTCAAATTTCATATTTCTGATAAATAATGTATGGGAAATGCATGAAAAGTAATTTCAGGGTGGCCGCTAGGCCGGGTAACCTGGAAATGACGGGAAATTTCCTTAAATCGCAAAAAATTGGGAAAATGACAGTGAGTTTATTTCTTGACCAGGAATTTTACAAATATTTAGAAGAAAAATCTGAACAAGTTCGATTCTAACAGTTTTTTAAATAATAAGTTAAATTAATATTTTTTTAACTCAAGACATCATTTAGTTTACAATGCATAATTCGAAATCTTTTACTTGAAAAATTCTTCATTTTAGATTTTTATTTTTAAGCGTAAAATTCTTAATTTAAAGATTTTTAAAGTGTAGTAGCAAGACTTGAGGAAATAAAAATTAAAAGCATTTGACGTTGAATTTTTTCGATAAAAAACAGTGTTATTTTACAAACTGTAAATATAAATAAATAAGTCATTTTCAAAATGGATCTGTACTTTGAGTATTAAAAACTGTAAAATAATTCATTTGATATAACGATTCTAAATCCGTTCTAAGTAAAACAACTTCATAATACTACATTTGTAATTAAAAGCTTTTATTGAATTAAAAATATTGTTTTAGTCTCAATTATTCCATTTTTTAACAATTTGATTTGAAATTTTTTTAATAAGAAAAAGGATAATTATTTAATATTTAGCAATATTTTACTGGTAATTTAAAACGATGAAATTTAAGCCTAACATTTTAAAGGAAGCAATTTGAAACTAAACTGTTTGATATAGAAAAATTTGAATGTTTAACATTTCGAAAATGCTTTAAAATTTTAACGTCACAAAGATTTCATTGTTCTTTTTAAAAGTGTTTAATTTCTCAGAAAAATTGTTGACTTTTGATGCATAAATAATAATTAAACACTTATTATTTGTAGAAAAAAATTGAGTAATTTTAAGAGATATTTAGAAATTTCGGAATGATTTGAAATTAACTAAAATCTTAGAACCATATTAAGTAATTTAAATGAACTCTGTGCAATTTTTTCTGAACGTCTAAATATATTTTAAAGTCAATAGAATTTTTCCAACAATTTTTATAAAATCCTGCCAATTCAAAAAAAATCGTAAAATCTGCCAGGCTCTTTTTTGACAATTTTGGAAATCTCTTAAAATCTTTTAAAATTTTCTGTTAAAATAATTGTTCAAAATGAAAAATCATTTTGAATTTCCCTAGAAATTAAAAAAGAAACATTTATTCGTTAAGAGTCTTTCACAATTTTTAAAAAGCTTTTAGATTTTTTCTTTGAAATTTTCAAAATTCGATATTTTGTTTTGAATTATGTTGTGGATATTTGCACCGAAATTTCGGTACGAATGGCCGAATTTTGTTGCTACACAGACGTCGTTTAAATTATTTCAAATCATATCAAGTTCTAAATTAATTTTAAATCTTTTTAAAACTTCTAAATATCTCTTAAAATTACTCTAATTTTTGCTTCAAATAATAACGGTTAAATTGTTATATATAAATCCAAATTTTTTTTATTACATTTTTTAGTACGCAGGATTCTTAAAAAGTTGTACGACGAATTCAATTAATTTTTAAAGTTATTGAGAAGTTATAAAAATTTCAACAATTATTTTTAATTTGAAAAAATTTAAAACAACTTCTATGTTTCACAAGAGTTTGGAATAAAAATTCAAAACTTCAAGGATGCATAAACTATTTAAAATGAAAATAACTTAACTTCTAGTTTAAGAAATTTTAGGCTGAAAAAATTTTGATTTGTAAATTTCTAATGTTTTTAATTTAATATAACTTAATAATATAATTTTGAAAATGTTTAAAGTTTATTGATTAATTCTTAATTTTTCAGTTTAAATTCATTAAATTTGAAGTTGTTCAGTTCAGAAGTATTAGCACCTTAAATTTTATACGCGTAAATGATTGAGAAATTAAATACAAAATTTTTGAACATAAAAACTTCTAAACTTCAATTTTTAAAGTTTAAAATTCAAGAGCTCCACTTTGAATTCTTCGATTTTTTTGATTTTTTATTACTTGTACTTTTACTGTTTAGATTAGAATTCCATTTTTTTCAAATTGTGTTTACCAGCAAAAATGTTTGCGGACCTGAAAAAACTGGGAGATATTCTTAATTCATTATTCGTAATTTCAGTGATTTTATTTTAAGTCACATTGTTTGAAATAAAAAAAATGTATTTAGAAACTCGACATAGTCGAGATAAATAAATGTTTTTGCCAAAAAAAAGGTTAATTTATCACCAAAAAGGAAAAACTTGCAATTAAATTCATTAAGTGCCAATCAAAAAGTTAAATTTTTTAAAAATTAAAAATTTTTTTTTTTAAAAAGTAGTTGAGCTTCCAAACCTAGTTTTTAAGTTTTCATTAAAAAAGATGCATTTTCAAACCAACAAAATTAATTTCGCCCCGAAAAAAACGGATTTTTAACCAAATTCCAGAACTCCCAACCAACATATCGAATTTTTAGCAAAAAAAGAGATTTTTTAAAGAAAAAAGATTAATTTGTCACCATAAAAGAGGAATTTTCAATTATACTCATGAAGTGTCAACCAAAAAATTAAAGTTTCAAGAAATTACATTTTTTTTTAATTTTTAATCAAGCAGTTAAGCTTGCAAAGAAAGTTATTAAATTTTTAACGAAAAAATTAATTTTGTACCGTAAAAAACAGATCTTTAACAAAACCTAAAAACTCCCAACCAGAAAGTTGAATTTTCAACTATAAAGATAATTTTTTAAACAAAAGAATAATTTTTCACTAAAAAGGAAGAATTTGCAATAAAAATCATAAGGTCTTAATCAAACAGTGAAATTTGAAAAAAAAAATTTTTTTAATTATTAAGAAAGTAGTTAAGCTTCAAAACCTATATGTTGAATTTTTCATCAAAAAGATGCATTTTCGAAACAAAACGATTACTTTATTATAAAAAATGGGATTTTCTATAAAATTCAAAAGGTTTCAAACAAAAAGTAAAATTTTTAAGAGACCAAGAATTTTTTCAGTTTTCAAGAAAGTAGTTCAACTTTAAAATGTAGTTATTTTATTTTCAACTGAAAAAAACGAATTTTTGACAAATTTCAAGAATTCTAAACAAAAATTGAATTTCAAAATAAATGATATACATTTTTAAACCAAAAGATTAATTAGCTAGAAAAATACGTTTTTAAAAAATATTTAATAATTAGCAACCAAAAAGTTGAATTTTCAACCAAAAATATAAATGTTTAGACCCAAAGTTTAATCTTTTACCCAAAAATATTATTCACGCCAAATTTGGGGCTGAAGGAGAGTGGGCACTAACGTATTATGGCCCACTACACTTTTGTTCGTTCACGCCTGAGTGATCGCCTGAGTGACAACTACAGACCCCACGCATCCGGCGCAGCTCCTGTTATACCTTTTTGTGGCGCGGCGTCAATTCTCGGAAGGGCTATAGAAGGGAGGGCTATTGAAGGGTTTCACTCTATTAATTTGACTAGGACCCTCTCCCTGCATACCTATTACCAACCATAGGTTTTGTGATACCCCCCTCTCTTAAATAGTGTAAATGCATGAACAAGCAATTACAATTTTTTCCTTATATTTTAAACAATGTAACTTTTTCAACTTCAAAATTTTTATATCACGAAAAGCTTAAGCAATTGTTTTTCACGTGTTCGATTGGTCGTCTCCTAATTGCATCCGGGGCCCTTATTTTTTGAAAAAATAAATAATCACGCGGAGAATAGTCTATAATATGCTAAAATTTTTGACCCTAGACTGATAAATTTTTTGTTCATTATTCCTATCTCTACTAATATTTTACTATTCCGATTCAAACAATTGTTTCATTTTTCTATTTCAATTGAAATTATTGAGTTTTTAATTGTAATATTGATTTTTTATCTTTATATAATTTCAAATCTCGTTTTTGCAGATGGCCTTAAGATGAAGCAAACTAGATTCTTCATTACTTGTTATGAAAGAGTTTTTGCGGTATTTCACGAAAAGTATTATGTAAGAGATTTGATAAAATTGAAACTTTATATTGGTCAAGTAGATCCTCCACTAACTCATAAATATCGCGAAGACCATGATATTAAAGGCGTTTCGAAATCTATTGTCGGCATACACTTTTACGTTATCATACATAACAAGCCAGTATTTGTTGTTTGGAGAGGTTTTCTTAACCCGTCTGTGATCTCGAAGGACTTAACTGAAACCCCTAAGCCTAAGGAGAAGAAAAGGAAGAGGGCACCCACTAAGAAAAACAATATTCAGTGATTGTTCAAACATACTTTATACACTAAAAAATGTGCATTACATTTTACAGAACCAATCCTATATAAAATTAAATATTTTCTTGAAAAAAAATCTTTCCATTTTTGTTCCAATGGGAATCGAACTAAAGAAGTTCTGATTTATGGTCAGGTGCTTTTCATTTAAGCTATTGAAGAGATCAAAATAAGAACACCAATTCAAGAAAATAATGCTAATTTTTAGACAGGTGTTAATGGTACAAGTAATTATTTGAAATGAATCTGTTAAATCATCAGCGAATGGCGCTTTACCGATAGTAGATACCCCTCCAAATCCATGGAGGCAGAAAACCCACAATATCGATCAAGTTGAGAATGTTTAATAACAGAAAATGCTTAACGTCTTAATCAGACTAGATTAAAAATAATTTTTTTAAATTTAAAATTAATTAAAAAAAAAAAGATCTTGATCTTTTCGCTCCACTGGGATTAGAATTACATAACTTCTAATCGATATTGTGAAGTTTCTGCCTCCATGGTTTTGGATGGTTATCTACTGTCGATAAAGTACCATTCGCTCATGATATAACAGATTAATTTCAAATAATTACTCGTGCCATTAACACCTAGCTAAAAATTAGCGTTATTTTCTTGAATCGAGGTTCTTATTCTAATCTCTAATAACTTAATGGAAAAGAACCTGACCAGAAATCAGATGTTCTGTGTTTCGATTCTCAGTAGTTTAATAAAAATTTTAATCGTCTTTGTTTTACATTGCAGAATTATTTACTAAAAGCCGACACGACCACGCGTTGCTGTGGCTCTGTTATAATACGTGGAATTTCTATTATACTAAATTTGGCGCCATCTATTGGTTGCTTACCTAACCTAGATAACGTGAAATGTTAAAGTGTCCGTCGACAAACTAACTTACACCGCCATCTGTTAGAAACTTATTGAGTTTACAAATAAAAACATTTAATTTGCAGAGAAAAAATATTGAAGTAATTAATTGAGATGAAAAATATCCTATCTTTTAAGTTGGAGAAAATTACACACTATACAGAATGTTAACAAGATCGGTTAAGTAGTTTCGGCGTTTAGTGGTGACAAAGTTCGTGACCCGGGATTTTTATAAATAGAGATTACACCATTATTACACTATTTATAATCGCATGTTATGCAAATTTTTATTCGTCGCGAGTTCGAAACCTATAAGTTTCGCATTCATAATTCCTAACGTATAAAGTCTCGCGGCTAACCTAGCTTGAAGTACATTCTTATCCTAATTAGAAGCTATTAGCTTTATGTAAAATTTCCTTCTGTTGTTTTTCATCAAATTTTCAAGTTTTGAGGTCCCCGGAGTCAGAAAAAAACATTTTTACGAAGGTGGCTGTCTGTCTGTCTGTAGTCTATAGTCTGTAGTCCGTATCGTGTAGGCATGATAACTGTTGAAAGATGGATCAGATTGGATTTTGCTTGGCACACTTTTTTTAATGCCTAAAAAAAAAAGTTCGTAAACCAGCTATTTTGGATGAAAATTCAAAAACTGAGCGCATTTACAAAATTTTCGAGACCGTTTTTTTCAAGTTAAAAAAATTGTATGTTTAGTCGTTCATAGTACACGAAAACTTGAATAATTTATTGTAATGACTTTTTTCGATAAAACGAAAATTATTGGAGCTATAGCATTTTCAAAATTGTGCGACCTGAAAAAATCTGCAAATTTGGCATTCTTGACTTTGCGATAGGAATTGCAGATTTGGTTTTTATTCGTCAAAAACAACATTAAATATACAAAAATAAAAATATTTGGACAAAGACACAAGCATTAAAACATTAAAAATAAAAAATTAGATTATTTGATAAAGGAAACAAGCTGTGAAAACAATAAACAGACAAAAGCTCCTGTTCCAAAAATAGCGAAAACTCATTCTAATTTGTCATGGATAATTTTTGAGATGACACACTTCGTTTTATTCGTAAAAAATTTCATTTAAAATAAACAAATGCAATTTTTGAAAAACGGTACAAGGTACGAAATAAAATTACATGAACAAAATTTTTCACCCGAAAAAGATCTATAAATTTGTTATAAATCATTTAAAGTAGGGCTATTAGATTTTCTTTCACTCGTGAACAATAAGATTACGAATAAATATAAAATTAACTTTTTGGAAGAAGGCGACAGGCTACAATAGCATTTTAATGAACAGCATTTTTTGCCTAAATGATCTCTAAAAATTTGCTTGGAACCATTTGTACTAATTGAAATGATATACATTTTTCAGGGTAACTTAGAATACAATTTAATGCAGAATAAGAAGCAAATATTCAAGTAAACATTAAAAAAAAATTTTCAGTTTATTTTGCAATATCTGAATAAACAACCCCAGGCCGAGTTACAAAAATAAATATATAATAAATTTGACATAATAGGATTGAACATAATGTAGAAAAGTTGGCAATTTTGTCAAAATCGATAGCGAAACACGAGATATGTGATGAGAATATGTTTATTAAATCTGAAGGAGCTTTAACAAATGAGAATTCACGAAAACCGCATGAAGTTTTCGATACTTTTTACTTTTATTTTAAAATGCTTCTGCAAAAGTTTGGCGTAAATAAAAAAATTTTAATTTCAAAAACAAGACAAGAAAAATACTTTTGTTTCAATACCAAATAATATTTTGAATTGTACAGTTTGAAAAAACCTTTGTTTTTGAAGAAAAATTGACAGTCTTTTATAGCATAATATTTTTAAATTATTAGATATCAAAAATGAACCTTAATTCTTTTTTAAACTATTATACTTAAATGCGACCTGATTTAATAGAAGCAAATAAGAAAATGTAAACATATGTGGATAAAGATTCATTGTTTTCGCTTAAAAGCCTACCATTAAATTTTTTTCAATTAAATTCTTTTATTTGAACATATTAATATTTGGTTCAACATTTAATTATTCCATTGAAAATTAATTCTTTTGTTAAACAGACATCTTTTTCGTTTAGAGATTAAACTTTTTTTCCCAGCTTCGAACTTTCCGATCGAAAATTAAATAATTAGATGAAAGCTTTGACAATTCGCGAGAACATTCATCTATTAGTCAAAAGTTGAAGTACTTCCTAAAAAATTTATTTTTACATTCTCATCAGAGAAGGTATTAGATCTGCGTTAAATGAGACCCCCCCCCCCTGGTTTTGTCTAATATCTACGTTTTGAGGACTTCTAAAACTTAAAAACAGGTTTTCCAATGAATTGACCAATTCTATTGGACCACATCTCGTTTCAGATCTGGGATCACTGAACGTTGAATCGATCAGCTGATAAGTATTGTTGACAGTGAACCAACGAGCGGGGCTAACCGTCGGACTCGCCTTGTTTTTCGCCCCGGGCGAAATTTTATTTTTATTCTTAGAATTGTTTCATACCAGTAAGAAAAATCCACAAGAATATATAACCATTAGAAAATTTTAATTATTTTCTGAAGATGCACATTCCTCAAAATGAGACTTTGACGGATTTTCGAGTATCACATTCTAAGATGTTCCTCGTTTTTCTTTAAATCGAGGCATCTACTTTATTGACGTTAAAAGTTTATTTTCTATTCCTGTAGTATTTTACTAAAAAACTTTCTTCGTAATTATAAGCATTTTGATGTATACAAACGTTCATTAGTGCTATCTGTATAACTTCCTTAATCCTGAACAGGATATCTCAATCGGTGTGGACGTGGTGAGGACCAAAAAAAATGAAAATCATTTTATTCTCTACACAAAAATTGCATGAACAAACCTAGTCACGTGATCTCGACTTTAACGTCGTTCAAAGTTTCTTTTTTCTCTGCTAGAAATCGCTAAAATTCTCCAAAAATAATGATAGATTACGTGTGTGCAGAAGCTAGATTTTTTATTTGCAACGAATGTGCAAATTTTATTGCTCACATTAATTTTTTTAAGGTTTAGACGATTTATTCCAAAATTTGTGTTAGTGCTCAATATATCCGAATAAAAAAATCTGAAATGCATCAAACCAAACATTATCTGCAAAGTGCTATAACTCGAGTGGTTATATCCTATTTCATCAATTTATAAATAAACTTTCTTTAAAATTATGAACATATTGATGTATACAAATGTTCTTTAGTGCCTTTTTTTTAATCCGTTAAATATTAAACGCGATATCTTAATCCGCGTGGACACAGTGAACACCAAAAAAATGCTCATAACCGGGGACTAGTTTGGTCACGTGGTCACCGAAGAGCATGCCCTTAATACTACTATTGCAACAAATTTGTAATTCATTTACATTTGTTATAAATCACATTCTCTTAACACGTGGAGCAAATCTTAAGGGAAAAAATCTGCTCGCTTCGCGCCCATATTCACATCGTGCGCTGCCCGCGCGGCTCGCCACTTGGGGCACGTCTAGGGCGTGCGACTGTTGGTTATCACGCTTTGCGCTCGATAATTCATTTACCTCGCGCTACGCGCTGGATCTTTCTGCATAGACTTTTTGAAAATAAAGGTGAAAATTTCGACAACAGTAATTTGGTGATTGTGAATTCTCTTTTGTTCAAGCTCCTTCAGCTTTTACGAAAACATTCTCATCACGTATCTCGTGCTTCGCACTCGAATTCATTCCTGCAATTTTAAAACATTCTCATAAATGTATATTATTATAATTCGTAATTTGCATTTGTATTAAAACCGCCGAAGTTTCATTGTCCCGTTTAAAAAAGATGCGTATTATTTTAAAAAATGGTGTTATTAAACGTTTCACTGCAAATTTTGTCGTTTTTCCATAAACTGAATTGGCTCATTTCCAATGTTTTCTTTATGATTTAAACGTCACACATATGGTATACTGAGCAGCCTTACCTTTTTTTTAACTTTTTAATTATTTATATCAAACTTTTTCTTCTCTTGCCATTTTTTCAAATACATACAGACAAACCGACAGACAGACACATTCGTAAAAACCTTTTTTTTGGATTTAGGGTGTTTCATAACGTGGACATTTGACAAAAACTGAGGGGGTGGAGGAGTTGTCAAATTTTACACATATTTAATACCATCTCTGATGTGAATTAAAAAAAAACCATTAGTAAAAATTGTTTTACTCTACCTTCGGTGAAAAAATGTTACCTATTTATTTTAGCTTAGCTTGTGTCATGTGCCGATAAATTTAATTTTTTTATTTTCATTGTTTTTTAGAAATAAAACAAAAACTGCGTGTCCTATGAAAAGTGATTAATAACAAATGAGATTTTTGATTTTTTATTAGATTTTGTGCGGTCAAAATTTAAATTTTTTTTAAAAATTCAAAAAGTTGATATGGTAATCTTGTAGGGCTATCGAAAAGTAATGTTTTTCTTTTCAAGTGCTATGAATAACTGTACACCGAATTTTTGAATCATGAGAAAATGTGTACTCCAAAGTTTTCAAAATTAGCTCACTTTTATTATTTTGATCCAAAATGTCTGACTAACGAACTGGGAATTTAGCTTAGGACACTGAAAGAGTGTAGCAAAAGCCAATCTAATAGATTTTTTAAAAAGTATCGTGCTCACAGACAGACAAACATACATACAGACATAAAGACAGACATAACGACAGACAGATAGATATACAGACAGACACATCGTAAAAACCTCTTTTTCGGATTATGGGAGTCTCGAAACGTGGACCTTTTGACAAAAACTAGGGGGGGTCAAATTTTATACAAATCTAATACCTTCTCTGATGAGAATGGAAAAATTATTTATTTTTCTGATTGATTTTTTGATAGTTCTGTCTTTAGTTTTAATCGTAAAAAGATACCATCAGAAACATGAAAAGTTAAATTTTTGAAACCCCACGCACGAGACGTAAAATAAATAAAAGATAAAAGTTGTGATAAGAATGTGCCCACGCATAATGTCCATTTTTTTTACTGTTAATGACGTTTTTCACGATTAAAGCCAAAATTATGCATCCTATCAAAAAGTGATTGATAACAAATTTGTAGATCTTTTTCAAATGCATAATTTTTTTTCATTTTTTTCCGTCTTTCGCACAGTTTGAGATTAAAATCAAATTTAAAATCCGAACTAACATCCAATAATCAAGTTAATGCGTGAAATACCTGAAACTAAAATCAATAATCCAACGACCAAATTTGGACAATCATATAAAATGTTTCCATTGAAATCTGAAAAAAAAAAGAAAAAGAACTTTTCCATTTGGGCAAAAACCAAAAAGAGGAATGAAAAATGAGAAGGCAAACACCAAACCCCTTCCTTCTCGCTCTTTTTTTTTTATTTTTCCATTTATAAATAATTTATTTTTATAAAATGAAAATTCAAAAAAGAGCATGAAGGAAGGGGATTTGTTGGACTGCCTTCTTATTTTTCTTTTCTCGTTTTTGTTTTTGTCCAAAGGGAAAAGTTCTTTTTCATTTATTTTTTTTCAGATTTCAATCGGAACATTTTATACTGATTGTCCAAATTTGGTCGTTGGATTCTTGATTTTACTTTCATACTTTCAGGAATTCTGCTCATTAACTTAACGTAACATAACTTAAAATCACACTCTAAGAACTTTTGTTCGATATCCCGACTACTCCCACGCTGAGCTAAGCCTGCAACTTCTGTCATGTGGCCCTACTGCCACACACTGGTTGGATTTTCCAGGATTTTAAAATATTTTTTTCCCAAAATTTTGGAAATATAAGTATCAAAGAGTCGCAAAATAAGTTATTGAACAATCTCTGTCAGGAACTAAATATGTTAGCGCCGAAAAATTAAAAAACGCAATTTTTCATTCATGTGGTTTTCCAGGATCCTGTAAAATCGATTAATGGGGGGCGATGTTCAAAAAATAATTATCTGCTAGTATTATAAAGCTAATTTCAAAGAGAAATGTTAAGTTTTAACTTCATTTATCTGATGTTGATGATTCTGAACCAACTTAATATATTCTTATTTTCATACAGAATTGATAAAAATGTCTTTTTTTGTCTAAATAAAGTCAAAAGTAGCCAAAAAAGATAATAAAATGTGACAATATAGAAAAGATAAAAAACCTTTCCCAGAAAAAAAAACATTTTTTGTCCGACCCCCTTGAAAATGCGCCATCAAGTCCGCGTGAATCAGGCGTAATGTTGCCACTTCCAGTCCAGTGACTTTCGCACATGCGCACTTAGCTGCCAGGCCAACATAAAATTTTACGCCCGCTACATAAGAAACTTTACACCCGCTATGCATGCACTGCACCACACAAGTTGGACACCCGGCAAAAGTGTTAATATCATATGATGTCAATTAAATGGCTTTTTTTTTAACCCTTTTATCATAAAATACTTAAGAAAGGGGAAATAAAGACAATAGTAAAGGCAAAAGGAGAAAATAGGAAAATGAGAAAAAGGGTGAAGGGAACGCGGAAAGTTTGAAAATGGACAGTTTAATAGGGGAAGGGAAGGGGCAAATAGGAAAAGAGAATAGGGAAAAGGAAAAAAGAAAATGAGAAACCGGAAACGATGAAAAGGGAAAAGAGAAGTGCGAAATGGGAAAAATTAAAGCGGAAAAGGAAAACGGGAAAAAGAACAAGGAAAAAGGGAACGGACAAATGGAGAAAGAGGGAAGGCGAACGGAGATGGTAAAAAATGGTTACGGGAAAAACAAAAGTGAAAGAGAGAAATGGAAAAAGGAAAAAAGGTTTAAGGGAACGGGTGGTAAGGGAAAGGTTATATGGGGAAGGAAAAAGGAAAAAAGGAAATGAATGGGGGAAAGTATAAGAAAAGGAAAAAATTAGAAGCCGCAAAGGGTGAAGAGGGAAAGGAGAAAGAAAAATGAGAAAGAGAAAAGCGGACACAGAAAACATAAAGGAGGGAAAGACCGGATGCCGGGGTGTGGTTTCTTCGAGATTTTAAAAGAAGATTTGACCAGGTTTCCAGACTCACCCCGGCACCAATCAATTCGGAAAGGGAGAACCCGGCACCAATAAACCCGGAAAGGGAGAACCCGGCACCGATCAACTCAGAAAGGAAGAATCCAGCACCGATCCACCCGAAGAGGGAGACCTCGGCAGGAGCCGTCGAAGCACCGACAGCAGGACCGTCGGCCAAGGCGGCAAGGACACGAGTCGACGACGCTTTTTCCCAGTGACTCACCTCCGGCGTTAGAACCAGCCGCATTGACTGGATCGACCGGCCGCAAATCAGTTGGACGCGTAGGAAGGGGTACCGAAACACCCTCGCCCCTTCATCCACCTCCCAGTAATAGGAAGATGTTAGATGAGATAAGGTGTTGTTTACAATCGAGATTACGAGAGATCAAGGATGTCGAAGGTAAATTTTTGATTATATTTCGCCAAGCAACGCAACGAGCAAATCGAGCCTTGGAGTAGATAGATTTTGGCTTCGATCCGCACCGACGCCTCGCTGGCCCCTTCTGCAGTGATTTTCATGTGAATCTCATGTGTAGTAATAGTGCGTTGTAATGGGAGTCAGTGTGAAACTTTTTCTTCGCGATTCTAATTTCGTGCCATCGACCACGTGGTAGTTTCCTCACGTGGTCGTGGACTCACGTGGTCGTTTTCAGGTTGTTAGCTAGGGTATTTAATTGTATGCTGTTGTTTTTTCACATATATATTTCGCCGGGCCGATCATTTTTATATTTAAGAATTTTAGGGTCCTCGCTGGCGCCCAAATTTCAAACGAATCATATACGTATACGTGCATGTGCCAGCATATACATATACGTATATATTCTAAAATAAACGAAATGGCAATCTCGAGGTGGAATAAACGACTATCGCAAGATGTAGTTATAACATCAGAGTCCACATTGACGAAGTCTTAGAATTCAATTGCACTTATTACAGGAAAATGTTGCTGATATCGAGACTACTCTGGTGGACTTTCTTCCACAATTGGTTCTTCCACCAACTCTTCTCTAATTTCTGTGAAGAAAAATGAATCAAGTAAATGCTTTGCGGAAACAGTTATCTAGTATAGTGTGTGACTATGTTTTACGTTCTTGATGATTCCTGGGTACACTGTCTGCAGTTTGGACGTCGTATATGGCTGCAGAAAAACCACCCGGATAAATTTCAATCCATGTGAAAGAATCTGAGGATGCTTAGGATACTATTACATTGTATTTTCTAGCTCGCTTTATCCACTCCATCATAGCTCTCATATCTACCCCTTCCATTAGACGACCCCAGCCACTCTCCACTGCTCGACCTCCCTTTGTTCAGGGATCTAAATTACCTAGACTCTTGAAGGTGCGTCTAATGACTATATTAAAATCCGGCGGCCGAAAAATGTGTTGGCGTTATCGAAAATTCGACTTATAGACGTTCGGGTTAGCGAAGTTTGACTGTACTTGAAAAAAACATGGCTGGTGGTTAGGTCCTGACTTTAAAATTCCTGACATAGACCTGAAAGTAGGCAACGAAGAAACGAACTTGCAAAGTACGTCAAGTTGTGGTCGTCCGTCACTTTTGACCACAAATCTGTGTGATCATGAAGACGTTATGTTATTACAATAAGTGATTAAAATGTAAAAGGTTTAAGCGGTTGTTTGCAGCTTCTTATTTGCCATCAAAGACATGACAGGAAAAAGATTTAAGTGCAGTATTGAAAGAAATGATAAACGGTCCGAATGGACCGACAAAATTGGAAGGAATTATGCAGAAACATAAGCCAAAAGATGACACATCAGTCACAGAAACAGCAGCCAAGGTATCACTGCAAGCTTGGCTTAAGGATACCGAGAAAAGGATTTATGATTTGCAAAAAAGATGTGAATATCTAAAACATTGTAGATTTAAGTAATAAATTAATTAGTTGTCAAGAATTGCAGGAAAGAATGGGTTTTTACGATTAACGGAGAAAGATTGTTTAAACAAATGAAAATTGTATACATAATTACCAAATATGTTAAACAAGAAGTAGGACTCTTGGCATTCCTTAACTATGTGAATCAAATTCCAATAGACAAAATACCTTGAAAGTATTTTTATGTTTTTTGAATGTAACGATAATTGTAAGTAAATAAAAAATGTGTCATTGTTAATGAATTTACAGGAATTTTTTCGCTCGAAATCATTTTCTGTAAAATTTATAAAAAGTGTTAGTTCTCTTATTTCAGAATTAGAAACAGACTAGGTTACATCAACAGTTTCTCAATATGGCCTTCTTATTGTTTCAATGGCTAAGAAATTGTTACACAATCGCGTCGTTTTATTTAAAAAATTTATTTTTCACGTTTTCCGTGTTTATAAGTTTTTATTAATTATTATGTATCGTTATCCAAATTCACTTATTTCGTTCAAAACTCGTCTTTTTGCGGCTAAAAATTTCAACTATTCTGCTCAAAATAAACTTTTTCTTGTTATAAAGCTTAATATTTTAACCGAAAATGTAATGTTGCAATTTTTGCTAATATTTTCTTTTAATTGCAAACTCGTCTATTCCCTTAAAAATTAAAGTATTTTACGTATATCTTTTTAATTAATGGGTGATCCTATATCAAATTCTCTATGAGTATTGTTGCTAAAATTGCTTCAACTCTATTTCAAAACAGAGATTTTTTTACCGTTAGCATTATTCACCCTTGATGTATAAGGTTGTTTTTATACCTAAAACAATTTAGAAATATCAATGACTATAGATAACCAACACTTAATTTATGCGACAAGTTTTTGTTTACAAAAAATTATTACTTCAATTTAACCAATACAATGAAAATATTTATAAATGGTCATTTTTCACCGATTGTAAAAATACAAATTTTAATTTATATTTTAAAATAATGTTACTTTTTCTGAGGCTAAATACAAATTTCAATCCCGCAAAATATGTCTAGATTTGTTTAAATAACAAAATTTTGCATTAATAAATAAAACAATTTCCACAGATTATTATGCACAGAAATGTGAATTTCGCAATATTATTTCCTTCGAGTTTATCATTTTACCCAACCGGCATTGAGAAAAAGCGATGGAAATGCTTTCGACATTTCCGTGTCACATCTGTTTTTTAGAGAAGGGCAAATATGATATATCCTGACAAATATTTTCCGTATTTGCAAGATATGAAAATTGATGTCGAAATGACGTCATTTCAAATTTCGAAATACTTTAGAGTCACAAAAAAATGTAAAAGTTCATTTGCACACACAGAATAATTATTATCAATATTTCAATAATTTTAAGTTTGATTTCATTCCCTATTACCTATTGAAAATCTATTTGTTTCTGAATGAAAATGCTATGATGCCTGTTACTTCATTTGAAGGATAAATTCCACGTTAAAACAACGTTGTGATAGCATTTCATAATTTTTTCTGGAACAATGGTGATAGTTATAGCATCGAAAATAAATAAATATTCATAATTAGAGAACATAAATATAAAGTTCTTTGAATTGCTGGAATATTGTCAAGTTCTTCATTTCAAAATTTAAAGTGCCCGCCCAATTGCACGACGCATTCCTACTACGCAATGCGCATAAAAGTGACACTCTGTATTGCAGCAACGTCCGTGAACCTACATTTTGTCGCGTGTATTGTCGCCTGCTAGTTTGCTTTTACATTCTTAAGATACAGAAGTGGTGATATGATGTCTAGCGACATTGCATACACTGTAAAAAATATTGCTTGATATTTTACCACTTTCAGAGCATGACGTAATATTTAATATTACTAAAGAAGCGTATTTACGGAAAAAACTACGTTCAGTTTGTAATTTCACTTTTAGGTTATGCGACATTACAGTTCATTTTAGAAAAGCATCAATGAGTTGTATGTTTGTAGGTGATGCTGCGTCGATACTGCTATCGACGTCAACGTCAACATCGTGCGTCAACGCTAAAAAACGACGTAGTTTCGACATCGAATCTACGATCCGTTCTTGACTGGGTTGGTTGAAAAATGAGCTATTTTGTTGAAAATGTGTTTTTTTTTTCGCTGAAAATTTATTTTCTTTGCTAAAGATTGAACTGTTTAGTTGGCACTTGATCCAGTGATCCCAGATAAATATTACATAATTTTATTTAAAAATCAATCTTTTTGGGCGTACATTCATTTTTGAAGTGAAACTTCTTTTGGGGTTGAAAATTCGTATTTTTGGTATAAATTGATCTTACGGGTTGAAAATGCATCATATCGTTTAAAAATTTAATTATCTTAGTTAAAAGTTCTAAATTTTATTTGAAGATTCATGACGTTGTTTTAAAATGTAACTATTTTTTTAAATTTAATTTCCTTTTGTGCGCTTTATCTTTTTCAATTAAAAACTTGTATATTTTGTTGAGAATTATTCCCTGTGCCGTTTTATAATAGCATTTTTTTTATAAGAAGATTTGTTTTCTACCAAAAAAACGGATTTGAAACGAACAAGTTTCATTGTCAACCAAACTGAGGAATCTTCAACTGAAATAATGAATATTTAATTAAAATCATATATTTTCATTCTTTAGAATTTCGTAAAATTTTAAGAAAAATTCAAGTCTGTTCTTCTGAAATGTTTTGATACCATTACATATTTTCTGTAAACATTCATTTTTCAAACAAAAATTCATTTGAATTTTTCTCAGAAAAATTAAGAAAAGTTTTTTATCATCTTGGCGATGTTCTAAATCATAGAAAATATGATCTTAAAACTAACTTTTGAGGCTGAATATTTTTTGAACAAAAATTGTTTGGAAATTTTAAAAACGGTTTTTAACTTTAAATTTAATTATGAATTTTTTTCTACTTCTAAACATGTCTTGAGCTCACTTAAATTTGTTACAAATTTTTTTAATCCTGCTAATTGAAGAACTTGTAGTTAATAATCCTTTTTGACATTTTTGGAAATAATTTAATATATTTTAAAATCTTTGACAATTTTTTATCAAATTTTACTTTTCAAAATAAGAAAGCAGAATCAGGTTTAAAACTGCAATGCGGATTTCCGTGTAGACTTTACCTGTTGTTAATATAGTTGTTAATACTCCGATCGAAATATATCATTTTCCTTCTACAGCTCACTTAATCTACAAACACTCTCTTGTCATATTTTTTGCGATGGCTGACAGACGGTCGAATTTGGCATCGTCTGCTTGTTGTTTAAGAAATGTCAATCTGTCAAATTTTGTATCCGATCATGGCTTTGCCTGTCATTTGGGGTCGAGCATTTGGAAATTCAGCTGTTTGGTCCTTGCCTCCCTCATCCGCTCGCCTTGGAATTTCGGCTGCTGGTTTTTCACTAAACACTGGCTCATTGCATCTACTGCTTCACGCTAACTTGAACTTCATTACATATATTTCTATTATTAGAACAAATGCGATATCAAAATCGCTCGCGTCCGACTGGAGAACGAATGGGACTTCGAAATAGGGGTTCCGTCAAGATCGCCGCTGTCGTAATTTGTTCATTGGGCTTAGGGAACAAGCTTTTCTAAGCAGTTTGTTCAGTGGTTCAGCGATTGTCGTGAAGTCGGGTATAAAACGATGTTACCACGACGCTACTCCCAAGAACCCCCTTAGTTGCTGTTGCCTTCACATTTGTTTGGGTTTATTCTCAGTCTATGAGGTAGTCTGTGAGGAAGTATATCAGTTGCTGTAATTTCGCAGGGCCGCATGATATTTCAAAGGGCATTCTTGTGAACTGAAAAAGCCCTATATCTGGGATTGTAAACGCGGTGTCCTTCCTACTGATTTCGGCCATCGGAATTTGGTGAAACACCCAATTTAAGTCTAAGATTGTTATGTAATTAGCGGCTCAAAGCGGGTGTTCAAG